>NC_134687.1:481386955-481687955 GCF_050947455.1 Rhinoderma darwinii
AAACCAATAATTTTAGGTGGAATATAGGAAGGAAGCCTATTGCTATCTTAATTTTTAATGCAGATTTAATAAAAGTGATGTTTTATTTTATTATATCCACAAGAGAGTCAGTGAGCTAATATAGAGTTAGAAACTAGACAGAATTTTTCTGGAGCAATATAGTACGTTTTTTTAATTCAAATCTATTTTTCAGGTCAAAAAGGGGGACATTTAAAGGTGTTTTCCTAGAAAACATGTATCCCCTATCCACAGGATCGAGGATACATGTGTGATTGCTTGGGGTCCGACCGCTGGGACCCCCAGTAATGAGGAGAACGGGGACAGAAAGTCCCCCGAAGTGCTCCATGAGAATGTAGCATTGGTGCGCATGCTCGGCCAGCGCTCCATTAATTTCTATGATATTTCCAGAACCGCGGTCTCCAGCAGCTCCATAGAAATGAATGGAGCGTGTTTGTAGGAAAATCCCTTTAAGGTGCAAAGAGGACTTGGGTAAAAACTATAGAGAGAGTCCCCCCAAAATAGGGACACTTGGGATATGTTCTCATGTAGGCTCATATTTGGACTAAGCACCGCAGAAAAACATCTTGTCAGTACATGTGGTTTTGCTACAATGCAGCAGTTGCATTACTTTTTTGGGCTATAGAAACCGTTCTAGTAAATATTCGTAGAGCTGTTTGTATGGAAAACCAATATAGGGGTATCAGTACACCATAGCATATAAAGAACAAACTAAACCCTTAAAACGGTGTGTTTTCAAATGCACAATGTGTATGGGATTCTAGCAAATCTCATTCACACAAATGCAACATCTTGCTGCTTCAGTTTTTAAACTATGTAAAAACAAGTATAGACCTCCATGCAGACACTCATATAGATAACATAGAGCATGCAACAATATTATGTGTGAACAAAATATCACATGTTGATCATAACTATGCTACTACATGTAGACTAGTAAAGTGGTGCATCCTAACAGAGCCAAATCTATAAACCTACAAAAACATCAGACTAAAGCAGCAATATTCTAAAATAGAATCACAAAGCTTTATTAAACATATAAGACAAATAGATGAAGGGTGTCACACAATAAATATAGCAAGATCACTGGAGTGAATGCACTGGGTTAACACATACCCATAGCCAAATAGAAATATCTACATATTATTGTGCATTACTACAGTGTCCTGATAATGAATACACATGAAATCCAGCCTGGACGTCATGTGTACTCAGAATCCTGACACTTCTGAATCTTTTCTGTGACATTCCGGCAAGTGAAACCAAATCTCGTTTAGCTCCGTAATCTCGCGAGATTTGGTTTCACTTGCCGGAATCTCACAAAAAAGAGTCAGAAGTGTCAGGATTCTGAGTACACATGACATCCAGGCTGGATGGTCATGTGTATTCATTATCAGGACACTGTAGTAATGTTAGGGCTTGTGTATGTAGCTGCACATAGTGATATAACTATATCGCTAGTGCAGTGTAAATGAATGGAGAGGAGTGCATGATGCCGATTGGTCAGCGTCATGCACTCCTCTGTACAACGCCCACTTGGTCGAAAGAAAAAGTACGCACACTTGGGCATTAAGAAAGCTCATTAGCATAAACCAAAATCGCTCCTAACGTTGTGAAAAAAGATCGTTTTTTAAAATAAAAAGCATTACTGTCACCTACATTACAGCGCCGATCTCCTTATGTAGGAGACAGGGCACTTATAATGTGGTGACAGATTCTCTTTAAAGTTGAATTAGGACAACGGAACGGACAAAACGTCCCAAAGGAAAGCTTTATATTTTTCTCTGTATGGAGTCCCTGCCACTTTATTTCCTTTGGTATATAGTAACTTTTAGGCATTCCATATAGGACATCTGCAACTGTCCCGGCGGACTTTGACTATACAGAAGAGGGAGAGAAGGAAATGCTGTATTAGACCAATGGATATGTTAGAACAGTTGCATGTTGGCTGACTCTAAGAGCTGCCAACCAAATAACGTTGTTTGAAAGAGTATTCTGCTGTAAGGGAGATGGAAATGATTGCTGGTTTTATTAATATTCTTTAGAAATTGATTATAAAGTACCACTTATATGGTCTTCACTATGTGGGCTATTTATTTCCTGTTGCGTATATAGCGCCAACATATTCCGTAGTGCTGTACAGAGATTCTCCCCATTTACACCAGTCCCTGTCCTCGATGGGGCTCACAATCTAATTTCCCTACCTCAAACAGATATTTACAACGGTCAATTTCTTAGGAAGCCAGTTAACCTATCTGTATGTTTCTGGAGTGGGAGGACCAGGAGTACTTGGAGGAAACCGAAAGAAATGTGGGCAGAACATAAAAACTCCATGCAGATCTTGTTCTTGGGCGGATTAAAACCCAGGACTCCAGCACAGCAAGATGAGAGTGCTAACCACTGCGACAAAGTGGGCTGCTTGCTAAAAGCAGAAGGCCCCTTTATATACAAAAAAATATATATATATAATCCAGTATAATGGAGGGGTTGGAACCCTATAGGCAAAATAATGCTAGTAGGAAAAAGACAAAAAAATTTTCACAGAACAGAATCTCCCAATAGATAAATGCTGATCTCTTTGATTTTCAGAATCCGGATCTGGGACGATCAGCTGATCTCCAGGGCAGTTTCCTTTTTAAAGAGGATTTTTATCCAAAAAGTATAGAAAGTTATATACTAGTAAATCAGAAGTTATAGCAGTAGCCAAAGTTTGGGAATTATGTTTCTTTTACTTACTTCCTTACTTCTCAACAAGACATGTTTTTCTCCTGCAATTTTGGGGTTGTTTATTATTTAAGTAAATTTTTAACATCGCCCAAAACTCTCCACCTAGAACATACCATAATATCACCTAAGTAACTCACTTTTAGAAAAACCTGCATATACTGTATTACTGCACGTTTCCTGTAAATTGCTATATATATATATATATATATATATATATATATATATATATACTATTACACATTGTTTAAAAAGTGTTTTCCCTCTTAAGACAAAGAGGAGTATAAAAATGACCACACAGTTCAGGAGTCTATTTTCCTACGTCTATTTTTAGTAGCCAGGCCTTTATCATAACCCAGAGCAAGCAGTACTTGCTGTGCCCTTCAGATAAAGTCTGTTTCCCATGCCCTCTGTTGGATAAACCAGCTTTTCTCAAGTTTTAAAACCATATGCTTGTCCTATAAAACCCCCAACTCTCTTGCGCAGACTGTGAGAAGCAGGCATTGTGCTGGCTTTTGGGTAGAGGCACAGGGTCGTGACGTCAGCATAGGTTCCTGCAATGATTCATCATCTGTAACGTGATCCTTGTCGGTTGCATTTCATATAAATAATGGAAAGTCACTCTCCATGGAGATGTTATGCACACACAACACCTTTTTCATCATCCCAATTATAAGTCACACCTGTTCTTCTGCGCTGTAATCCTATTAGGGAAAGGCAGGTTCTGGCAGTGTTAAGCTTCAATGTATGTATCTGTGGTTGGGACATACTCTCCCACATTCTTATGCACAAATGAATAGTTGCTTTATTACAATAGCAAAACCAGCCATCCAAATCACAAATATATCTTTGGTTGTAAGATTACTATATATAGCAAAAGTTATGCAGGCACTGTCTGGTGGAATATTGTTAATCAAAGTGTATAAATGAGTGCCGATGTGTTTATTTATATGTATAATTATATCATGTTGCAATCTGCAACTTCCCAAGAAAAGGCCTTTTACACTTATTACATCTTACTAATGCCCTCTTAAGGAAAACTTCACACTAAGGCCCCATTAACTTCTCGTTTTTCTTCTGTTTTTAACGTATATACGCCAGGAAAAGCTCCCGATATATGTTAAATGTAGCCTATCAGTGGCACTCATCACCCATAGGCTAAAATGGTATCTGTTTAACGGGTACGTCCTGATCTCTCATGACCCTTTTCATTATATATCTGTTAAACAGATACCATTATAGCCTGTGGGTGGCAGATGCCACCGTTAGGCATCCCTCACTCATAGAGTATTATGGTTTCCGTTTAATGTACACGTCATGAAAAGCTATGGAAGAGCCCATAACGTAAACGTAAAATGGATGCCTATGACGTATCCCATATAGGGGTATACGTCACCCATAGGATCCCATGTTTGGAAAAAAAACAACCAAAAACTTATACCGCGGAGTAGACTTTTTTTGCGGGATGGAATAGCATAGTCTACTACAATATTCTATACTTAAAAAAAAAATGTATACCAGTCTGATGAAGGCCATAAAGAGCCTGTTTTGGACACTGTCAGGCTAATAGAGTCCTATGGACACGTCTAACATGTATGTCGGAAACTTTCCAAGCATACATTGTAGACGTAGGGAAAAAACTAGATGTGAACAGAGCCTAACTCCCTAAACAACCCATGTGAAACCAGCATAATACATTTGTTTTTTGCCACAAAAGCTTTTTTTTTTTTTTTTTTTTTTTTAAGAAGAAGCAGTTTTAGGAGTTGTTCCTAGAACTGCTTCTATGGAAAATTGTGATTGCACCCTATAAGAAGTCCCAATCACAAAAAAAACTAAACACACAACAAGCATGATCTTGAGCTATCGCTGAAATAGCTCACTAAATGCACCCAAGTGCTGATAAGGGGGCTATAAAAAAAAAATAACAACACATATGCACCCCCTTTCTGTCAACCTTTAAAATGTTTGTGGCCCAAAGTCACTTTGATCCTGATTGTCATGATTTTTAGCTATTTATTTAAACCGTAGTATAAAAATGTTATGCAAACAAGTAAAACAATCGCAGTAAAAGTGGTGTGAAGTGTGGCCAGTGATAGCCAGACCCCATTACTGCAATATGTTTAAAAGACACTGGTATGGCTGCCGTCTATAAAAGGGTTGCTCTAACTGGACAATACTTATTCGTATGCCCTAGTTGGGCATAAGGATGTCATAGAGAGAAGTCCACTCTTTGGGACACCTTTAATAATTTGGAGCCACTAGAAAGAATGTCTTCCACCCCATAGTACTCGGTGTGACCAGGGGATCCTGCATTACAGGTGTGTGGCCACCCACAGCTTTTATAGCAGTTGGGTATTATAGGAGTCCAACCTGTGGTGATCAACTAATAGCCAGGACGGCTATTCTTTGAAGGCGTTGTCCACTTGGGACAGACCAAGTGGAGAATCCAATTCTGCATTGGTCTTCTAATTGTTATTCTGTTTTCTCATGACAGAAATTAAGAGAGAAGCAAAAATCTATTCGAGAAAGCCATGGACCCAACATGAAACAAGTAAAGATGTGGAAAGATTTTGAACAACTCATGGAATGCAAGAAAATCTGTTTTCTGAAACAGCAGAACCAAGTGCCAACTGAGCGCATTATTCAAGAAGGAGGGGAAGACCGACTCATCTTATAAACACATTGTAAATTAACTATATCTATATTACTGACTTGAAATGTGTGTGAACTACATAAATATTAGTGACAGGTGACATGAGTATGAGCTCTAAGGCAGCGGGAGAAATGCTAGCTTCTTTTCATGTCAAGCAATAATACGTGTCAAACAATAAGATTCATAATCCAAGAAGATGCATGCCAATACAGAAAAGAGTCCTTTATGTATTCTGTCCTACTGTCAGTAATGGCTACACACTTCTGTGTAAGTTGTATTTCAAGTTAGATTTTCAGTGTGTTTGCCTGCCAGCATGATAAATTTTTCTTAACCTTATTACATATCTTGTTGTAATTCAGTAAAGTATGGCAGTTGTATTTATTTTAAAGAGAAATTCCAGTGAAAATAAATATTCTATGTCTACTATTAATTGAATATTCGTGTATTTGGCGTTTCTTCTAACATGTTTCTGACTATTGTTTTTACCACAATCCAAGTTAGGAATTAGATGACGACAACCAGCATTGTCCCTCAGCTGGGCTTTCTGTTCCTTACATATGTGAATGTGCAGAGAAATGTAGACGGCTATAACAGTGCACAATGCAAATTGTATTTTATTTACACAACTACTAATATCATGGCTTTCTGAGGTATCATGGCAGATGTTGCTTGTGGGCACTTCTTCGAGGTTCCCATCAGCACTTTCTTTGAGAAGAGTCAACGATGATTTCTTATGAACAATACAGCACTGAACCAGTGTGGACATTTGGTTAAAGTGCAGGTATGGAGCTCCCATACGGATTTGAAATGAGTGTTTCTGAGTATTTTTCGCAGTTACTGTGTACAGTCCTTCTCATTCAGCCAATTGTGGTCCAGCTTTTTCCTGCCTTCAGTTTATTACACAAGAAGAAGTTACTTCTTGTCAGGCATATTAGCTGATCATTTGTGCGTATACAAAAATATCATTGGCGGCGGTATAGGTAAACAATACATTTGCCTGCCTAGCTCACAGCTTTTGCGAGAGATGTCATGTACGCTTCCTGTACGGGAGAGCAAACTCCTCAATGATCGTTCAGATAATTTGATGGAATAGACCTTTTCCATCAGAACAATTTTTCAAACTGTTCATCATTTGTCGCTAGTTTGGTAAATTGTTCATGTAACTAGTCCTTTGGTGTTTGTTTTCCAATTGTAACTACCATAACAAGAAATGACTATGCCTTATAGATTTACATTGCCTGGTAGTGGTCTGCAATGTGTGGCCTTCTATATGTTGTGAAACTATAAGTTTCAGCATGCCATGGAAACTGCAGACTGTGGTAGCATGCTCGGACTGCAGACCACAGGCTATGGCAAATTTATAATATACAAGGCACATAAATAATGCATATGAGCAACATTGACAGCTCCCCAGTAATCTATCTGGCAGCTAGGCAAGTTGAACAATGTATCCCAGTGATGATATAATTGAGAATGGAAGTACAGTGCCTTGTGGAAGTATTCACCCCCTTGGTGATTTCCTGTTTTGTTGTATTACAGCCGTGAATTAAAATGGATCTTTTTTGGAGGGAGGGGGGGGGGGCGGATTTACACAACATGCCTACCATTTACTTTGTCACAAACAATAATTAAGACAAAAAACTGAGAACTTTAATGTGCATAAATAGTCACCCCTGAAATGTAATACTTTGTGGAGCCACTTTTGCTGCATTTACAGTTGGCAGTCTCCTGGGGTATGTCTCTATTCGCTTACCACATGTAGACACTGGGATTTTTGCCCATTCTTCCTGGCAAGGCTGCACCAACTCCTTCAAGTTAGATGGTTGTGTTGGTGTACAGTGTCCTCAAGTCATGCCACAGATTCTCATTTGGGTTGAGGTCTGGGCTTTGACTAGGCCATTCCAAGACATTCACATGTTTCAGTATATTTAGGGTCATTGTCCTGCTGGAAGTTGAACCTCTGTCCCAGTCTCAAATTTCTGGCAAACTGAAACAGGTTTTCCTCAAGAATTGCCCTGTGTTTACTGCCATCTCTCTTTCCTTCAATCCTGACCAGTTTTTCAGTCCCTGCCGATGAAAAGTATCCCAACAACATGATGCTGCCACAAACCAAACACAAAGTTGGTCAGCACATCCTAAAAAAATTACATAAATGTGCAGGTGCACGTACGTTGTGTGACTTCAAACAATACAAAAACACTATTGCAACAGTACTCTGTGAGCGCCAAGACTACCAAATGCATTGTACAGATTCTAAATTACATTGCTGCTACGATCACTATACTTACAAATGGGAGGTACTTAGTGCACATTTTGATCAAATTGTGAGGGCCCCCTTGCCACAACAAGGCAACTGCTTTTAAGTGGGTCCCTAAACTAAACCGACACCTTTCTCCGGGGCCTAAGCCTGCAGAATGAACATTTTGTTATAATGAATTTAATGGTGTTCTATGAAATGTTACAAGTTTGGGATAGTTTTATTATACCCAACTTTGATCTAGACTTTGTCTCTGACCTGTTGGAGATCTCCTTGGTCTTCATGTAGATTAGTGGTGTTGTAGACTCCGGGGCCTTTCAGAACAGGTGTGATCATGTGACACTTTGATTGTACACAGGGGGATCTTATTTCACTAATTATGTGACTTCTGAAGGTAATTGGTTTGGCCAGACCTTATTTAGGAGTTTTATAGATGGCAAAGAGGCTGATTTTAAACAAGGTATTTTTTTATTTCATTCCACTGCACTGTAACAATTTGGAATATTTTCTCAGGTTCATCAGATAAAATCACATTTAAAATCCATTTTAATTCTAGGTTGTGATGCAACAAAACAGAAAGAACATCAAGGGTCTGAATACTTTCGCAAAGCATTGTAATTGTTTTCTGGCCATTTAAGCTCTAAATTTCACAGGAGTCAATGTAGTGTACAGCTTATGTGTTACTTTTTATTAAAGCTCTAAAACGTAAGAAGAGGGATTTGAAAAAGAATGCGACAGCCATTGCTTCCTTGATGTATTGCGAGTAGCAGGTTGGTGGCACGTTCAGAATTCTGTTGGTCTGGTCTTTTACCTTGAACAGGAAAACGTATCTCTTGCCAAGAGGAGCTGGCTCAGAGGATTAGCTACTATTCTAGTTGTCCCCCATCTATCTGTGATAAAATAATATTCAAATGTTTGTGAATACATTATATTCAAGCAGAGTTTAAAATAATCAAATAATATCTTAGAATTGCATCCTAAATGTTTGCCAATGTACGTGTAAGTAGCTGATATTTGATTCACATGAGCACTTCAGAACAATTTGCTGTGATCTTTAGAAGGCTGTGAGATTTCGCCTTGTTCTGGTAGCAAAGCTCCACTTATTCCACACAGTCTAAATTTAGATCTAGCACTACTTTGGTTATACGTTTAAGTGTCCTTTGATTGGTGTTTATTTGTCAAAGCCTCGGTCAAATTTCTTGTTAAATAAACACCATTTCTTTGTAGACGTCTGTATGTGACATTATATTGTAACGCAGAAATATATTTATATTTTAGAGGTTGACGTTATGGGCCACCTGTGAGAAGACCGACTGTATCTCTGATCCCATGTCAACACTTCTGCTTTTGTAGTTTTGCATGCCAGTGTTATCATAGTGACAATGGCCCCAAAGCAACTAATCACAATCTGGATTAAATTTTTATAATACATTTATAAAAATTAAAGAAAGGACATCATTGGTTGCTGTGAGCCTCAGTGTATACAATTACACTGAACTGTCAGAACTGCAGACCAGAAAATGTCATGGGGTCACAGACAAAGGAGTTATTATCAAAGATGGCCTGTAAATTCAACCTCTAATAACATGACCGAGAATGAGAATAAGATATGTAGATTTTTAAACTCACTAAGGAGGCTTTAATATAGATTTTTCCTAGTGGCTCTCCATTAAAGCGTACCTGTAGTTTCGGGTAAGATTTCAGAATAAGATGTCATATGTGTGTGTACATGAGGAATAACACTATTATTGGCCATTATATTACTTGTATTCTGAGTTTTTAGCAGTTTCAACCTCTGTAAGCTCTATCTCTAATTCCCCATTTTCTCTGAGTTAGTGGGTGGAGCCTAACTGCTATCATGTTTTCTATACACAGCATACATAGGTTAGAGTATATCCTGCTCTCCTATCTCTAGCACATATATAGAGGCAGCAGCAACATGGAGGACACAATACATCAGTATTAAGCAGTGTAGCTGTGAATCCAGCACTGAGATGAGTGAGAAAACAACTTACTAGGGAGTTGCTGCTCTGCTTTTCTCTCACTTTGCACTCTACTCACCCTCCCCTCTCTATAGACTTGTATGGGCAGCTGTAACCTGATTCCTCAGCGAGCTGATAGTCCATCTTGTCTTGAGGAGACAAAAAAATCTATATTCAGAGGAAGTGTACCTTTAGGAGGGAGGGTTGGGAGAAAATAAGCCTGATGAGTGGAGAAAGAGGCATTTTTCTATAATGAGATATATTACGAAGTTTTCTATATTTGCTTATACTATTGATTTATTCAAAGTTTGTTCTAAATGAAGTGCCTATTTAAGAATTTCTTTAACTCCTTTAAGACATCTACAATCTACTGTGCACCAAGTAGGTAATTAAATTAGTTGCATATTGTACCCTGTATGAATTCAGGCCACCCAATACACATGGAAACCTGGATGCAGTGATGCGTTCCATTGCCTACATATAATCCATGCCAATAGGGATTGTTGCCTTTTTTATTTATTAATTGTGAATTGTTCCAAAAATATAAATGTCAATTGTGCCAATATAACAACACATGGGCCTTTGTGTATGTTTTTATGAAAGAATCTATAAAGGGATAGAATAGCCACCAGCTGCTGGGTAGAACTGGAAGCAGACCAGGTTGTTATTAAGAATGCTATTATTGACGTAGGTAATTGTATCTGCTGTGTTGTGAGAGCAACGGATGATGTGCAGGCAGAATTCACTCTTTGTAATCCACATATTACAGTGATCTCTTTTAAACATCCCCTCCTTTGCCCGTTTTTTTGAAAAAATATACAAAGAAAATCATTATGCAGCCTGTGCTTATGAAACCAAATCTACTGTAAACAATTGGCATCTACAAAGCACATCTTGTTTCCATCAGGAAAACATAGCTCTTATTATTTGTGCCAGACAGTTCTCCTTGGCCTTTTAAAGGGATCCACTTGCTGGTGGTTTGGCAATGTCAAGCAAATTTTAGACTGACACTTCTTGAAGAATTTGATTGAAACTATATATGTCTAGATAACATTCAAAGCAGTTCTCCTGCCTTTGTTTCAGGATTATTTTTGGAAACAACAGTAGCGACCTTGGTCTCAGCTGCTTTTCCAATTTAGGAGTTTTGCGGCTCTATTGTAATACATATATGTGCATGTATGTTTGTCGATTTGCATAGGACATCAAACATCATTAGAACAATGGATTGTGGTTTCTCTCTGTTGCGTATTGTCTATTAGAAAGAAAAAAGCCTTACATTCTAAATATAAAATGATCACTATACACTTTATGCACGGTTTGTTTTTTCTACACAGCACAAACAAGTAAAAAACAACATAATACTGATGTATTTAACATTTGTACTGACTCAAGTTTGACTAAAAGCCAAGGCATGCCGATCCATGTACAGTCTGAATGAGGGCAAAGAAAATCTGGCAGGATTCCTGCTATTGCCACCTGTCCGGAGCAGATGTTTCTAAAGTTAAGCCTTCTCTACAGAAAATAAAAATACAAACTTGCTTGTCATGTTGAACAATTTGATGCCAAGTTGAAGTATCATCTATTCATTAACAGCTGATAATAAGTCATACTTTGCTATTGTCAACAACCTCATTGCACTCACAGGCGAACATACCATAGAAGCATATCATGCGGCTGCTATGGAGCATTTGGATAGCGGGAGCCAAGCCCTGGTTGGTCTTATCCTCTTTGTGAGACCTGTCCAGGACCACCTCCCTCAAAAGGCCTTTCTACCCTTGGTGGCAAAACCCAGCACCATCATTGCGGCCAATTTTAAAGTTTGCCTTGGGGCACCATTTCTTCTAAGTAGTTCACTGATTACACTTTTACTGTATAGATCTGATGGTGTCATGTTAGTTTTACTAAGTCATGAATTCCTGTCAATACCATACAATATGAACAATGTATCGTGTAGGACATGCCATTTCCCATTTACTATGTTGTTGAATTTTTCCATGTTGTGATTGGTTTTCCAGTTTCAATCTACCATTCTATAAGTGCATAGTTCTTTCAACAATGGGTGAGTTGGAACCTCACTGTCCACTGATCTAATCTTATCTGATCACATAGATGCTAACAGATCACTTATTCATACTGTTTATAGCTTGATTTGTGATCACTCATGAATATAAGCTATAGATGACCATAGAAGTGCCCACAAGTCAACAGTATGCTCGTCTTGAAAGGAGCACACACACACACACACACACACACACACACACACACACTTCCTATAATTTGAACCATTTTCCTATGAAAAGTAATTTGTATCGTGGGAAATATTTTGAATTACCTCACATGTATTTTCCAGGATGATCCTAATGCTCTGATCATAGCGTTTACCACTAACAACAAAGCAGAACAAAATTGGAAGCATAAACAATACGTTTTCTGACCCATGGAGCCATTAATAGAGAAACAGTATGATGTACTGGAGGAGAAAATAAAGGAAAGTGGACCGCATCCAAAGACAAAGTAAATGGTTGTATACGTGGTGGAAGTCTTCACAGGGGCTCCATCCATCTGACACTAATATAATATCACCAAACTAAATATAGTAGACCGCACACATGATGAAAAAATCTCATGGATTTAATCCTGTCGTGCAACGTTTCGGCTAAGCAGCCTCAAGCAACGGTTAATCAGATTATTGCATCAAGACCAGAGAGCTGTCTATGATTTTCTATTTGATAATACTGTAGTAGAAGGGATAGATGGAGGCACGGCGGGTTTTCCGGGATTGTATAATAGGGCACTTTATGTGAATATAAAGTTAATATACTTCCAAATTTGTTTCTGTTACTGTGCCAATGTTTTCTGCCAGTCTTCTTTTAATCATGTAGCATACATGATGTAACATCCATGCAACGTCACATCACTATGGACGAAATGCAGTTGCGTAAACCACATAACAGTTTACACAACATTTAAGATGAATAAAGCCAGTGTGTGTTTTTGCCATCCCAATTACTAAATCTCCCATTGAAGTGATACCCATTGACATGTCTATAAATAATAGTTCTGTGTCCTTATGCTTTTATATGGTCATGGAACTCTTTGGAAAATTGTAATATTGTACTTGACAGTAGGGTACATTATGATTCGATGTGTGTGTAATAAAATTAACAGGGAGCGGGAGAGATCTATTCCATAAACAGGTTAACAATATCTAGCGCAACCGGTATCTCTCAGATGACAGGCCACCAACACCTTGTGCTTAGCTGCTTTTTTAACAACTTCCAACATTTCTGTAAGGTTAGCTGGACATTATATGACTACAGATATGTTTGTAGTTAGGGTAGGAATGTCATGTATTTCTATATGAAAGTCTCTAAGGACATGCAGCGCAATTGTTCATACTTCAGACTTCTACTTCTTAGCATGCAAAAAAATGAAAATCACCATTTCAAATACGGAATCAATATGCGTGCAGTTTTGTTCAATGTATACAGTCTTCTGCATAAGTGTTGGCACCACTTGTCGAACTATATGTGATGTTGGCAGAGGCATAACTTGAATTTCCTGGGCCCCAATGCAAAATCTGTAACAGTCCCCAACCTACTAAGTGCCATATATCGTACTGGTGTTTTTTCATGTGGCAGCGGTGCATCTGGTCCCCCACAGATACAATGGACAAGGTGGGATTGATACCTTTACACCCCCTATAGCTACACCCCTGGTTGTTGAAAAAAGGTGTTAACAGCAATGTCTGCAGGGAACACACCTAAATATGAAATATTTTAGCAAATATATATATTCACTATTACTATAATAAAAATTAAGCTCCTAAAAGACATATGGTCTGAAAGAGGTGAGCTAGGTCAAGTGGTGATAAAAAGGCGTGACAAAGTACAGCAATCGGTGTACATATTACAACTGCCTTTTATTAATTTTCTTTCTTTAAATCCATGTCACGTGGAATTGCAAAATAAAGAACTAATTTTTATATACCCTTTTGAGGAATTCTGAGTTAATAGAGGGAGGTCCTCTTTTAAGGATCATAATCTCTTGGTCAAGGGTGAAGAGTCTTTACAAAGACCGTATCTCAATCTAAAGGTCCTGTCCTGCATTAAACAGACAAGGAATTGTTTTAAATGGGCAATGTGTAATACATAATTCACCCTGTGGTGGCGCTGCAGGAAAATTGAACACATACTGACAGATTTCTTATATCATGTAGGGATTGTAAAAAGCGGAGAACCCCTTTAAAGGGTTATAGTGCAGCCATATCGGTTTATTCTGAGACCAGGATCTCGTCTTCTTCCTGACCAGTGTGTTTACAAAATTGCATCCCTAAAACAAAATGCTGTATATGAACATAAATTATGCCTCTAAAGTAATCATTGGTGAAATTTATTAAGACAGGCGCTCATATGCTAGTCAATCTAAAGATCGCTATTGTAAGATGGGGAATTTTATTAAGTGACGCACGCCTCTTAATGAATAATTTGCATCTCTTACTGCCCATGAGCCAAAAAAGTCAAATCTGTGCAAACTAGGGGCTAGCATAGATTTGCATTATAATTTACGAAAAGTTTTCTGGCTTAAGTGATAGTAAATGTATGGGGTTTCGGTGCCCCGCCCCCCTCATTCTAAGCCCCACTCACTGTTGTTTTTTTGTTTTTTTTTAAGTGGCAGAGGCGGCGTAAAAATGGAAAAGTCAGAAAACCTTTGCATGATTTGCAACTTTTTTTTACACCAGAGTGTTAAAAAATTTTTTACCCCATATGTTCTTGAGTGTTATACCTAAAGTGGAAATTTGTTCACCTGTTTGTGCTCACTCCAGTTCTGGTGACTGTACAGAATGAGCTCTGTAATTGAAAACATCTGCCTTTACTACCTAAAGTTGATCATTAATATATTGTCTAGAAATCCCATATGATGTAGATAGTAAAGAACATGGGACAAAGTGCAATGTAGTCCAGATCTAATGGTATTTTAGTGTGGGTGTCTAACAAGTGCCTGCTTAGTGTGGTGTAACCTTTGTTCACGCTCGAGATTTTAATTTCTGTACACATTTTGTTAAAGATTGCGCATTGATTTTTTTAATGGTATCAGTGAAAAGCATGTAATAGAATTTAGATCAACCCACTCATATAGTCATGGTCCTGGAGAGTAAACTACAGAAGGGCAAATAGTTACTCATATTTTAATGTCATCATACTATTAAAAGCAAACAGGCGTAGCCTCTTGGTTATAGAGGGACATCCGTCAGCCTCATTTCAAATGAGAAATAATAGTAGCAACTGAAAAGTATTTATGTGTCATACTGGCAGCCCTTGCAGTTCCTATATGGCCCATGGAGGTCCCCAAGGCAGCTTAGATTTGCCCCATCTTTTCTATGATTTATTACTCCAGAGACCCCAACAACTCACATAGACATACGGACTGTAAAGATCAGGGTCTGGGCTCTGGACACTTTTTTCCAAAAATGAAGGGGATGGTTTTTAAATGGTTGTATGACCAGAACCAGAAACGGGCCTCTCTTTTCTTTGTAATTCATCCTAGCTGGTAACATACAGAAGGCATTTTATTCATCGAGATTAATGATCTTCATCCTTCACAGCATGTTTTTATAGTTATGTGTATTAAAGCAGACACTTGCCTAGCAAACGTTGTTAAATGCAGCATTTAACATGCTATATTTTATTGTCTGACGTGATATATACTTTTATATACGTGATGACATACAGTATTTAGTATTTCACACAGATTTTTCATTTGGGATGTTTAAATGCATTGACTGTAATGTAGAATTCTTTCCTTGACTACGGGAGAGAAGCTACAGGAAATATTACTTACATCCAGGATTCTAAAGCATTTGACAGCTTAACACTATTGACCTTTAAAATAAAGAGTTAATTTGTTAAACAAATGTGCCATATAGATTACTAAATACTATGCTTAGCGTAATAAGGTCATGTAAGAGCACAGGCCATGAGTAAATGCTTTGTACAGTATAATATGACAGGACATGTGAATCTCATTGTTCTTTTGTCTCCAAATGTATTTATTGAATTATTTTCCAAAAGGTAGCAGTATGTGTGAGGGTATGTGCACACGCTAGCTGTCATTTACGTGTGAAAAGACAGACTGTTTTCAAGAGAAAACAGCTGCCTCGTTTCACACGTAAATGCTCCTCCTCGCATTTTGCGAGCCGTCTGAGACGCTCGTAAATCTTGAGCTGTGCTTCATTGAGTTCAATGAAGAACAGCTCAAATTACGTGGCAAAGAAGTGCCCTGCACTTCTTTGCCGAGGCAGTCCATTTACGCGTCGTCGTTTGACAGCTGTCAAACGACGACGCGTAAATTACAGGTCGTCTGCACAATACGTCGGCAAACCCATTCAAATGAATGGGCAGATGTTTGCCGACGTATTGGAGCCCTATTTTCAGACGTAAAACGAGGCATAATACGCCTCGTTTACGTCTGAAAATAGGTCGTGTGAACCCAGCCTAAGGGTGAATTCATACACGGCAGATTAGTTGCAGAAATTTCTCTGAGAGTTCCATTAATCTGCATGGTGCTTGTAGAAATCCATGCACATGCTGCCGAAAAAAACCCCATTCAGATGTGTGGAACTAATTTTAGTTGCAGAAATATTTGCAACAAATTTTCCACGTGTGAATATAAAAGAGAGGAGTCAAAAGAAAGAGGAGAGGATACAAAAGTTCTGAGAGAGTTTCTTCGATATTTATTAAAGAGATTCACAAATGTTTCCACCGTAATTATTCATTAGGGAACCTGAAAGAATAATTGTTGAGTCACACTGTTTGCTAAGCAAACGGCCGCTGCTTAGTATTAGCAGACAGCCCGCGGGTAACAAAGCCAGAGTGATGTAGATCTGGCATCTCTCACATAGAGAAAGAGACCTGGAGGCTCACGTTCTTATTAGCTCTTCTCCCGCTTGCCAGGGAAAAGAAAATGGATGACTGGACCCAGCACTGGATCTCGGGTTACTCAATAAGTATTTTTTCCCCCCTATTTTTGATATCAACAGCTTTATTGAAGAGGGCTTGAAGTTGGACTATCAGGAGAGTTTGCATTCCCCTGTTGGAGAATTTATTTAACTTGCCTACATGTGAAAGTTGGATATGTGTAAAGGATCTGCCAGGCACAACTTCTGTGTATAAGCCCATAGGTAATCAGTCTGTTCCTGAGTCTATGTCTCTGAGACTGACTCCATCTTCCACCACTCAGGATGGCAGGCTTAGGAGTGGGAGAACCTATCGCAGCCTGGCCAGACAGAGCTAGCTCCCGCCCTCTGTCTATTTATACCTGCCTTTCCTGTTCCTCCTTTGCTTGTGATTCTTCTCGTGTGGTTTCGTGGCCCAGCTACAGCTTCTAATTATTTGATCCTGCTCCATACTGACCCTGGCTTACTGACTACTCTCCTGCTCTGCGTTTGGTACCTCGTGCACTCCTGGTTTGACTCTGCTCGTTCACCACTCTTGTTGCTCACTGTGTTGCCATGGGCAACTGCCCCTTTCCCTTTGCTTTGTGTTCCCTTGTCTGTTTGTCTCGTGCACTTACTGAGCGTAGGGACCGCCACCCAGTTGTACCCCGTCGCCTAGGGCGGGTCGTTGCAAGTAGGCAGGGACAGAGTGGCGGGTAGATTAGGGCTCACTTGTCAGTTTCCCTACCCCCACCATTACATAATCACAAGCCCATATACCTAGTCTACCCTGCTCCCTGACACTACTATGGACCCCCTTGAGACCCTGGCCCAGCAAATGCAGGGTCTATCCCTACAGGTCCAGGCCCTGGCTCAGAGGGTCAACCTACCATGGTAGTGCCCCTCACCTCACCTCTTGAACCCCACCTAGAGTTGCCTGACCGGTTCTCAGGGGACCGGAGGACTTTTCTCTCCTTTCGGGAGAGTTGTAGGCTCTACTTTCGCTTAAAGCCTCACTCCTCAGGTTCTGAGAGCCAGCGGGTGGGTATAATTATGTCCCGGCTCCAGCAAGGGCCCCAAGAGTGGGCCTTCTCCTTGGATCCTGACGCCCCTGAACTTTCCTCCGTTGATCGTTTCTTTTCTGCTCTCGAACTCATTTATGACGAGACTGACAGGACTGCCTTTGCCGAGAGTCGGCTGGTGACCTTACGTCAGGGTAAGAAACCTGTTGAGGAGTATTGTTCTGACTTTAGGAAGTGGTGCGTAGCTTCTCGGTGGAATGACCCTGCCTTAAGGTGCCAGTTTAGGTTGGGTCTGTCGAACGCCCTGAAAGACCTGCTAGTTAGCTATCCCTCTTCTGACTCCCTAGACCAGGTTATGGCTTTAGCGGTCCGACTTGACCGACGTCTCAGGGAACGACAGCTTGAACGTTTTTGTGTTTTCCCCTCTGACTCCCCCATGATGCCTCCCGAGGTCCCGTTGCTTCGCTCTTCCAAGGAAGACTCGGAGGTACCTATGCAACTCGGGGCCTCCGTGTCCCCCCGACAACGTAGAGAGTTCCGCAGGAAGAATGGTCTCTGCTTCTATTGTGGGGATGACAAGCATCAAGTGAACACCTGTCCTAGGCGTAAGAATAAGCAGCCGGAAAACTTCCGCGCCTAAGTGATCATCGGGGAGGTCACTTGGGCGCACAGGTATTTCCCGTAAATATGAAACGTAATAAAATCTTGCTTCCCTTTCAGGTCTCTTTTGGTGGTAGGTCTGCTACCGGCAGTGCCTTCGTGGATTCAGGGTCTTCTGCTAATATCATGTCTGTGGCATTTGCTATGTCTCTAGCTATGCCTTTGATTGATTTGCCTAAACCTGTCCCGGTAGTGGGTATCGACTCCACTCCTCTTGCTAATGGTTATTTTACACAGCATACCCCTGTTTTCGAACTCCTTGTTGGCTCCATGCATTTGGAGCAGGGCTCCGTACTGTTGATGCAGGGATTATCGTCCAATTTGGTTTTAGGCCTTCCCTGGTTGCAGTTGCATAATTCCACGTTTGACTGGAATACTGGGGAGCTTACCAAATGGGGTAATGAATGCTTGACGTCATGTTTTTCTGTTAATTCTATTTCTCCCCCTGAGGAGGTGAACACGCTACCTGAGTTTGTTCAGGACTTCGCTGATGTTTTCTCTAAGGAGGCCTCCGAAGGGTTACCTCCTCATAGAGAATACGATTGCGCTATCGAATTGGTACCAGGAGCTAAGCTTCCTAAGGGTAGGATATTTAATCTTTCTTGTCCCGAACGTGAAGCCATGAGAGAGTATATCCAGGAATGCCTGGCCAAGGGTTACATTCGCCCCTCTACTTCTCCGGTAGGTGCTGGCTTCTTCTTCGTAGGGAAGAAGGATGGTGGTCTTAGGCCATGCATTGACTACCGTAACTTGAATAAGGTCACTGTAAGGAACCAGTATCCCGTTCCTTTGATTCCTGATCTCTTTAATCAGGTTCAGGGGGCCCAATGGTTCTCTAAGTTTGATCTACGGGGGGCGTATAACCTTATCCGCATCAAAGAGGGGGATGAGTGGAAGACTGCGTTTAACACGCCCGAAGGTCATTTCGAATACCTCGTCATGCCCTTTGGGTTGTGTAATGCTCCTGCGGTCTTCCAGAATTTCATAAATGAGATTTTGAGAGATTACCTGGGGGTATTTCTTGTAGTGTACCTTGATGACATACTGGTGTTTTCCAAGGACTGGTCCTCCCACATTGAGCATGTCCGGAAGGTGCTCCAGGTCCTTCGGGAAAACAAACTGTTTGCGAAAACCGAAAAATGTGTGTTTGGGGTACAGGAGATACCATTTTTGGGTCAAATCCTCACTCCTCATGAATTCCGCATGGACCCAGCCAAGGTCCAGGCTGTGGCGGAATGGGTCCAACCTGCCTCTCTGAAGGCGTTACAGTGTTTTTTGGGGTTCACTAATTATTACAGGAGATTTATTGCTAACTTCTCGGTCATCGCTAAGCCTCTTACGGACCTCACTCGCAAAGGTGCTGATCTCCTCCACTGGCCTCCTGAGGCTGTCCAGGCTTTTGAGGTCCTTAAGAAGTGCTTTATCTCGGCCCCGGTGCTGGTTCAGCCCAACCAAATGGAGCCATTTATCGTGGAAGTTGACGCATCCGAGGTGGGAGTGGGGGCTGTCTTGTCCCAGGGTACCAGGTCCCTCACCCATCTCCGTCCCTGTGCCTACTTCTCCAGGAAGTTTTCGCCCACTGAGAGTAACTATGATATTGGCAACCGCGAACTCTTAGCCATTAAATGGGCATTTGAAGAGTGGCGCCACTTCCTGGAGGGGGCTAGGCACCAGGTAACGGTCCTTACAGACCACAAGAATCTGGTTTTCCTAGAATCTGCCCGGAGGCTAAACCCGAGACAAGCTCGATGGGCGCTATTTTTTACCAGATTCAACTTTTTGGTTACCTATAGGGCTGGGTCTAAAAATATTAAGGCCGATGCACTGTCGCGTAGCTTCATGGCCAGTCCTCCTTCGGAGGAAGATCCTGCTTGTATTTTGCCTCCTGGTATAATCATTTCTTCTATTGATTCTGATTTAGTCTCTGAAATTGCGGCTGATCAAGGTTCAGCTCCCGGGAACCTTCCTGAGGACAAGCTGTTTGTTCCCCTGCAATACCGGCTAAGGGTACTTAGGGAAAATCATGACTCCGCACTATCTGGTCATCCAGGCATCCTGGGTACCAAACACCTCATTGCCAGAAACTATTGGTGGCCTGGGTTGCCTAAAGACGTTAAGGCCTACGTCGCCGCTTGTGAGGTTTGTGCTAGGTCCAAGACTCCCAGGTCCCGACCAGCGGGCTTACTACGTTCTTTGCCAATTCTCCAGAGACCTTGGACCCATAGCTCCATGGATTTTATCACCGATTTGCCTCCATCTCAAGGCAAGTCGGTGGTGTGGGTGGTAGTAGACCGCTTCAGTAAGATGTGCCACTTTGTGCCCCTCAAGAAACTACCCAACGCCAAGACGTTCTCTACCTTGTTTGTCAAACACATCCTGCGTCTCCATGGGGTCCCTGTCAATATTGTTTCGGACAGAGGGGTACAATTCGTTTCATTGTTTTGGAGAGCCTTCTGTAAAAAGTTGGAGATTGATTTGTCCTTCTCCTCTGCCTTCCATCCTGAAACTAATGGCCAAACTGAGAGGACTAATCAATCTCTAGAACAATATTTAAGGTGTTTTATCTCTGACTGTCAATATGATTGGGTCTTATTCATTCCCCTCGCCGAATTTTCCCTTAATAACTGGGTCAGTAACTCGTCAGGGGTCTCCCCCTTTTTCTGTAATTTTGGGTTTAATCCACGGTTCTCCTCCATTTCACCTGGTAGTTCCAACAATCCCGAGGTAGAGGTCGTTCATCGGGAACTGTGCACAGTCTGGGCCCAGGTTCAGAAGAACCTAGAGGCGTCCCAGAGTGTACAAAAAACTCAGGCTGATAGAAGACGTTCTGCTAACCCCTTGTTTATGGTCGGGGATCTGGTGTGGTTATCGTCTAGGAACTTGCGCCTTAAGGTCCCGTCCAAGAAGTTTGCTCCCCGGTTTATTGGGCCGTATAAGGTCATTGAAGTCCTCAATCCTGTCTCCTTCCGACTGGAGTTGCCCCCATCTTTTCGAATACACGACGTGTTTCATGCCTCCCTCCTTAAACGCTGCTCCCCGTCCTTGGCTCCATCGAGGAAACCTCCTGTTCCCGTTCTCACCCCTGAGGGGGTGGAATTCGAGGTGGCCAAGACTGTGGACAGCAAGATGGTCCAAGGCTCCCTCCAGTACCTGGTCCATTGGAGAGGATACGGGCCTGATGAGAGGACTTGGGTACCCACCCGGGATGTTCACGCTGGGGTATTGGTCAGCAAGTTCCACCTTCGTTTCCCCAATAAACCAGGTCCACTTAGAAAGGGTCCGGTGGCCCCTCATAAAAGGGGGGGTACTGTAAAGGATCTGCCAGGCACAACTTCTGTGTATATGCCCATAGGTAATCAGTCTGCACCTGAGTCTATGTCTCTGAGACTGACTCCATCTTCCACCACTCAGGATGGCAGGCTTAGGAGTGGGAGAACCTATCGCATCCTGGCCAGACGGAGCTAGCTCCCGCCCTCTGTCTATTTATACCTGCCTTTCCTGTTCCTCCTTTGCTTGTGATTCTTCTCGTGTGGTTTCCTGGCCCAGCCACAGCTTCTAATTATTTGATCCTGCTCCATACTGACCCTGGCTTACTGACTACTCTCCTGCTCTGCGTTGGGTACCTCGTGCACTCCTGGTTTGACTCGGCTCGTTCACCACTCTTGTTGCTCACGGTGTTGCCGTGGGCAACTGCCCCTTTCCCTTTGCTTTGTGTTCCCTTGTCTGTTTGTCTCGTGCACTTACTGAGCGTAGGGACCGCCGCCCAGTTGTACCCCGTCACCTAGGGCGGGTTGTTGCAAGTAGGCAGGGACAGAGTGGCGGGTAGATTAGGGCTCACTTGTCCGTTTCCCTACCCCCACCATTACAATATGAAGTGACAATCTGCTTTATTTTCCAGGTGTTGAGATCCCTACTACAATGGAGTGCAAGGAAGAAAATATATTTCAACATCAGTGCAAACCTGAATGGTATATGTAAGGCGTATCTTTAATATCGCATCTCCAGTATGGCACATGCTGTTGTTATTTAGATTTGTCCTCTTCTGCAACATTCCATACAGATGCACATGACAATATTATGGCGCTGTACATCGTCAGAGGGCATCCATAGAGGTGTATGGGGCCCTACTATACCTCCCTATGCCTCCCATTTCATTAGGGCATTCAACGGAACAAAAAATCATGGCATGCTCCATCAGATGCTGTATTACAGAGGTATTCTATTCTGCCTTAGAGTCATTGTACGAACCGGCAGGGCCACCATTGGACTCCGTACAGGCTTTTTGTGCACATGGCTCTGCTGTGTGCTTGACAGTTTAATATGTAATATCTGTGAAATATACAAATACTGTGGTAATAATATGTATGCATTTTATTAGTTTCACTGTTTTTTTTATTAAATATTTTAGAACAAAACAAAGATAAGAACAATTGTCCAAAAATTTTGGACATGGTGTAACAAGTAACAGTTCAGTTCATAATGGGAACAGTATTAGAATGTGGTAATATCTAATATACATTTCCTTGAGCTTAGAATATATCGAATAAATCTATATTGCATAATTGGCGGTTGATAAAGTAAGTGAGGAACTCAAAATCCTGAGAAAAGGAAAGACATGACAGAAAAAAGAGAAGAGAAAGAGAAGAAAAAAAAATGGGGGAAGAGGGATTGGTACTCCAAATACTTGGTTACCCTTTAATAGGGGAAAGGCTCATATAGTAAAAGTTATGGTGGCATATGAGTTCTTCATGGGTCCCATATCTTATCAAATTCCTCCTGAGCGTCTGAAAGAATACTTACTACTCAAGTGGTCATTAACCATAATCCACGTTAATTTTGACTCAACATGGGGAAATGGGAAAGTGGAAGTTTTTCATGCTCTTGCTTTTGTCATCTTGACAGCCAAAATAATATATTGTATGAACTTACGTGTATGTTTTGAGACTGATGATATACAGTGAAGGAAATAAGTATTTGATCCCTTGCTGATTTTGTAAATTTGCACACTGTCAAAGACATGAACAGTCTAGAATTTTTAGGCTAGGTTAATTTTACCAGTGAGAGTTAGATTATATAAAAAGAAAAACAGAAAATCACATTGTCAAAATTATATATATTTATTTGCATTGTGCACAGAGAAATAAGTATTTGATCCCTTTGACAAACAAGACTTAATACTTGGTGGCAAAACCCTTGTTGGCAAGCACAGCAGTCAGACGTTTTTTGTAGTTGATGATGAGGTTTGCACACATGTTAGATGGAATTTTGGCCCACTCCTCTTTGCAGATCATCTGTAAATCATTAAGATTTCAAGGCTGTTGCTTGGCAACTCGGATCTTCAGCTCCCTCCATAACTTTCGATGGGATTAAGGTCTGGAGACTGGCTAGGCCACTCCATGACCTTAATGTGCTTCTTTTTGAGCCACTCCTTTGTTGCCTTGGCTGTATGTTTCGGGTCATTGTCGTGCTGGAAGACCCAGCTACGAGCCATTTTTAATGTCCTGGTGGAGGGAAGGAGGTTGTCACTCAGGATTTGACGGTACATGGCTCCATCCATTCTCCCATTGATGCGGTGAAGTAGTCCTGTGCCCTTAGCAGAGAAACACCCCCAAAACATAATGTTTCCTCCTCCATGCTTGACAGTGGGGACGGTGTCCTTTGGGTCATAGGCAGCATTTCTCTTCCTCCAAACACGGCGAGTTGAGTTAATGCCAAAGAGCTAAATTTTAGTCTCATCTGACCACAGCCCCTTCTCCCAATCACTCTCAGAATCATCCATATGTTCATTTGCAAACTTCAGACGGGCCTGTACATGTGCCTTCTTGAGCAGGGGGACCTTGCGGGCACTGCAGGATTTTAATCCATTACGGCGTAATGTGTTACCAATGGTTTTCTTGGTGACTGTGGTCCCAGCTGCCTTGAGATCATTAACAAGTTCCCCCGTGTAGTTTTCGGCTGAGCTCTCACCTTCCTCAGGATCAAGGATACCCCACGAGGTGAGATTTTGCATGGAGCCCCAGATCGATGTCGATTGACAGTCATTTTGTATGTCTTCCATTTTCTTACTATTGCACCAACAGTTGTCTCCTTCTCATCCAGCGTCTTACTTATGGTTTTGTAGCCCATTCCAGCCTTGTGCAGGTCTATGATCTTGTCCCTGACATCTTTAGAAAGCTCTTTGGTCTTGCCCATGTTGTAGAGGTTAGAGTCAGACTGATTAATTGAGTCTGTGGACAGGAGTCTTTTATACAGGTGACCATTTAAGACAGCTGTCTTTAATGCAGGCACGAAGTTGATTTGGAGTGTGTAACTGGTCTGGAGGAGGCTGAACTCTTAATGGTTGGTAGGGGATCAAATACTTATTTCTCTGTGCACAATGCAAATAAATATATATAATTTTGACAATGTGATTTTCTTTTTTTTTTTAAATATAATCTATCTCTCACTGGTAAAATTAACCTAGCCTAAAAATTATAGACTGTTCATGACTTTGACAGTGGGCAAACTTACAAAATCAGCAAGGGATCAAATACTTATTTCCTTCACTGTAGGTCCATTTAGGAGAGCAGTAACCATATCGAGAGTCAGGGAAATCCCAGTGAGAGAGGAGATGAAGGTTTGAATTTCCAACCAAAATTTGGTCACTGTGGAACATTCCCACCATGTATGAACTAATGAACCCACCGGTCCACATTGTCTGAAGCAAGTTGGGTCACTGGATGGAAATATGCGTGACAATCTGAGTGGGACCATATACCATTGCAAAAGAACTTTGTATCCTGCCTCAATCAGTGTTGTGTTAATAGAAAGTTTAGAAATAGTATAAGCCATCTATCCCCGCTTTGGATGTCTCCAGCTCTTTTCCCATCTCCTCCTACCATTTCAACATATAAGGCAATTTTCCTCCTGGGGTGACCAGTTCAGCATATAAATAAGATATTTTTCCCAAAATAGAAGACCAACACACCTTTCCATGGGTGTCATAGTGGAAATATCGTCATTGGAGAAAGTGTCTAATTTGATGGTAGAGTAAAAATTCAGATGGAGGGGAGTGCATGAGAGTCCTGGAAAAATCCCAAAGGTCTTATGACACGTCCCACTGTATGCATTTGTTTATTAATGTTAAACGTAGGTTAAGAGGTTGTTGTAATGCTTTGAATGATATAACTTAAATGGACACTAAAGGCCCTTACACTGGGCGATTATCGGGCGGACAAGCGTTCATAGAACGCTCGTTCCCGATAATCGCTCTGTGTAAACAGGGCAACGATCAGCAGATGAACAAGCAAACGCTCGTTCATCTGCTGATCATATCGTTTTAAAAAAGGGAAATATTATCATGTCGGCAGCACCTATACCTGTGTAAACAGAGAGACGTGCTGCCGACATTATAGTAACGTATGGGGACGAGCGATTGGAGTAACGACCGCTCGTCCCCATACATAGCTCTGTGTGACAGGAGCAAACAAGCGCCGATCAACGATGTCTCGTTGATTGGCGCTCGCTGCACCGGCCGAATATCGAAAGGTGTAAAAAGCCCTTAACTTTTCAAACAACTTATGCTGATCTAATAGTATACCTGATATATGTCAACCTTGTAATTTACTTACTGTTAAAATTCTGTTGTTTTATCCATGCAAATTCTGTGTGTAGTTACTGCCACTAGGCGTCTCCCTTCCAGTAATCTGCTGTCCACCACCTGTTGTCAAGCATTGGCCGACCCTGGTCACAGAGTAGAATTGACGGATGCAGGAGATGGAGGTTTGTCTCTTCACTGCCTGGCTTTAACTTTCTATGGCGAGAGGGAGCATAGAGAGAGAGTGTGACTCAGCAACACACGCTACTTGTAAGGCTGGATTCACCCGAGCATGTTCGGTCCATAAAGGATTTCGGCTGCAAGTACCGGACCGAACACACTGCAGGGAGCGGGGCTCCTGGCATCATAGTTATGTACGACGCTGAGTCCCTGCCTCTCCGAAAACATGATTACAGTACGGGACAGTTGTCCCGCATAGAGGCAGTGGAACCTAGCATCATAGATAACTATGATCCTAGGAGCCCGGCTCCCTGCAGTGTGTTCGGTCCGGGACTTGCTGCCGAAATACGTTCCGTCCTTTACGGACCGAACATGCTCGTGTGAATCCAGCCTAAGTCTATGGAGGGGGAGGGGTGAGTAGGAGCAGAGAGAAACACACGTGATGTAAGCTTTCTATGTCACCCCAGTGCTGGATTCCCAGCTACACTGCTCATTACTGCGGTATAATGTCCTCCTTGCTGCAGCTTTTATATATGTGATAGATGGAGATTGGAGAGCAGATTCTCCTCTTCTCTGTATGCAGTGTATAGAAGACATGATAGCTGTTACGCTCCGCCAACTAGTTCAGAGATGGCTGAGAATTAGAGATAGAGCCTGCAGAGGGGAAAAACGCCAAATAAGGCCACATACAAGTCATATAATGGCCAGAAATAGTGTTATTCCTCATGTACACATGTGACAGCTTATTCTGAAAAGTCGTTACCTGAAAAGTTAGGCTTTAATTATTGAGCTTTTCTTTAAAGTTCTTAACTGTCTTATTGAGGCGATTCCCCTGGTGGGCTTTTGTACACATGTCATTCAGGAGGCCCATCCTCCATCCCTGTCTGCGTATCATCCTTCTCTGACCTTGCAGTGTGCAAAGCAAAGGTCCGCAGCCAATGTGCACCACACGTCCCACTTCAAACCACCTTATATAGACAATGTATGATAAGAACCCCTTACTCAGCCTGTCATTCTCCTGTAGGGCTGTGTGATTCCTGACGGTTGTGTATAATCCCTGGATACCAGCTCTCCTCTGATAAGTACATGAGCAAGCTTCACACAAGCACTTCCACTTAGCAGTATGTAGAGATGACAACACTCATCACCTCATCCTGATGCCACAGAAAAAAGGGAATGGACAGTGTCCCAGTGCCCTTATCACATATGAGGCAATATTAGACTTAAAATGTGCTCCTAAATCACCTTTATTTCACCTTTTGTTTAACCTTGCACTTTTACTGTTTAGCACAAAACGCAATGAGAATTTATAAAGGTATCGAGAAATGACTGGGAGCCACATGTGTTTTTGCTAAGCAAAATTGTGTTATCTGTAATGCTAAAATATACTGTGTGCTTCATGCCTGTGACTGCGATTGATGATAACCGTAGATTAAAAGTCTACGGAAAAGGCTTATAGAGATATATAATGGGCTGTGAACAGGGGCAGCATTGGACCTGTGATTACAAATGCTATAACCTTCAAAGAAAACCTTTTGTTACGCGTCGTGTTGCAGTATGAGGGCAGAATACAAACTTCCATAGCTTTTGCTCTGAATACTAAAATCTGCAGCCTCTTGATGCCTGTGACTGTAGAAAGAGAACAATCATGTTAGTCTGCCTCATGTAATCTATTGTCAATATCCTAACCGTAACTGGAAAATATTGAGTAAATATTTAAAAATGTGACCCTGATCCGATCAACATTATGATATATAAGTATAATATATGCAAAGATATTAACAACAATGTGAATGATTTACATGTGAAAAATCTTTCACAAAGTGCTATTGTTTAGATATACAGATTTTTTGTTGGCCAATAGCTGATAAAACACTAGTCAGTAGAATTTATCAGTAATGAGACTAAGAAAATAATAATTCATAAAAGGGATTGTCTCACTAAGACAGTAAAGGGGCTTTCCAGCATCGGTGAGGATCTAAACCCTGATACGCCTACCAGAACCAAGCTCAGTACATATACACAGCAACAGAACCAAGCTCAGTACATAAATACAGTGCCAGAACCAGGCTCAGTACATATATACATCCCCAGAACCAAGCTCAGTACCTATACACAGCAACAGAACAAAGTTCAATACCTATATACAGCACCAGAATCAAGCGCAGTGTCAAGGCTATGGGGTATGTGGACCCACTAGGCTGCTCCGCCGTAGCGGAGTAGCAGCTGGCCAAACAGAAGTCAGTGATAGTCTTTAGGACAAGAGTACCTCGATAGAAGATTTGGCAGACACTTGGCGTGGCAGACACTTGGCACAAATGACACTTGGAACAGATGGTGAAGTCGACTCCACCACTAGACTTTGCGCTGGAACAAACACAATTACTAGAATATGGGATACAGGAACACAGGATACAACTAAGCGACCATTTGCAAACGAACATGAGAGGACACAACAACGCTCAGGCAAGGAGGAAGAGGGCAGAGTTCTTTTTATAGACCAGCGTGCCTTGGGATTGGGTAGGGATCATTTTACAGGTGAGCGGTCTGGCCTTTTAAGGCCGGGAACGAATGCGCGCACCCTAGGGGAGACAGTGGAGCAGTGCAGTCGCGTGTGCTGCCGCTCCGGGGTGAGAGACGCCGGCAAACTCCTAGTGTCCTGTGGTCACGCTTGCTGGTGAGTATAACGTGCCGGCAGTCGGCGACCACGGGAACAACACTCAGTACCTATATACAGCACCAGAACCAAGCTCAATACTTATAAACCGTGCCAGAGTAAAGCTCAGTACATATATACAGCACCAGAATCAAGACATATATACAACACCAGAACCAAGCTCAATACATATAAACAGCATCAGAACAAAGCTCAGTACATAAATACAGTACCAAAACCAAGTTTAATACATATATACAGCACCAGAACAAAGTTCAGTACATATATACAGCACCAGAACTACTGCCATATAAATTTGTACAATGCGAAAACCACATCTCCCAGTATGACCTGAACAAAGATAAGGATATTCTGGGAGTTGCTGTTTAACAAAAAAGAATGCAAGCACATTCACTATAGTGCCGCCTGTAGAAAGTGCCACATACAATGCCCCCTGTACCATGGTGATAGCGGGGCATGGAGATGGAGCTCCAAGATCTCAATGAGAATCCAGCCCCCGGGATCTGCACACAGGTTATCCCCATTGTAATTCAATGGCGCTAATCCGTAGCTTTTTAGAGCAGGATCCACGGCAATAATGAACCTGCTGCTGATTTTACAATCCACAGTGCGATCATTATTCCACCCGGATATTTTTCTGTTTAACTACCCCATTCACATGCATTGCCAGCAAAATGTTAGTGGATTCTGTCCGGATTTAGTAGCAGAATCCATGCCTAAATCCTGGCACAATCTGGAAGGTGTGAATATCTCCTAAGGCCTCATACCCATGTCAGTACCGTGTGCACGGAAGTTGTGCGGTCTCTGCGTCCTGCTATACAGACTTTATCTGGTGAGGAATAACCAAAGCTGTTCTTCAATAGAAGATTGCTTCTAGGGGTGAAAATCTTTGTACATACAGCATCTGATGCCATAATATTTTTTCTATCGGATGTGTACAGAATTTGTCAGAAAGAACTTGTATGTTTCAGTAGGAAGCTGGAGACATACAAAAGTAGAGTAGAGGCCCCATGAACTAGAATGGAAGCCCTATTACAGCTTTAGGCCTCATGCACACGGCCGTGTCAGTAATCACGGTCCGAGATTACGGGCATGGCTGGCGGCTGCGAACAGCCACTTAAATTTTCGGCCCGTGCTCCCATACAAAGTATGGGAGCGCGGTACGTAAAAATCAAAAGAAAGGACATGTCCTATCTTTTGCGGAGGCTTTCTAAGGCCCGGACACCTTCCCGCAAATATACGGAAAGGTGTCCGTGGTTAATAGAAATTAATGGGTCCGTAATTGCGGACCGTAATTATGGATGAAATCTACGGTCATGTGCATGGGGCATTATACAAACAAAGCCATAGTATGGCTGTGTACACGAAGCCTTATTGGATTTCTACCAATCATCTACTAGGTAGCAACTACAGCAATGTTCGTAACAGCTCAAAGGTTGTGTTTTCTGCAGACAACAATGCCAAATGTCTAAAATTTAAATAAAAAGTAAATCATTCTAATATATTACACTTTTTGTGCAACTCTGACCATTACAGCTCAGTTCAACTTAATGGAGTTTCCCCTCAACATAGCTAGAAAATACAGAAAGCTCCGACCTTTGAGCCGAGGGTACATGGTGATTCGAATATCAAGAGAGCCTTTTCCCAGTAGTGATTGGGGGACATGCTATTCTTTAAAATGTCACAGTGACATTTCAGAAAAAAAATAAAGGTGTAGGTGAACTTTGAAGAGGCTCTGTCACCAGATTTTCAAACCCCTATCTCGTATTGCAGCAGATCGGCGCTGCAATTTAGATTACAGTAACGTTTTGTTTTTTTTCAAAAACGAGCATTTTTGGCCAAGTTATGAGCATTTTTATATTTATGCAAATGAGCCTTTCTTAACTTTAAACACGCCCAGTTGTACTTAAGTCCAAGTGGGCGTGTATTGTGTGTGTACATCTGGGCGTTTTTACTTGTTTTACTAGCTGGGCGTTGTGAATAGAAGTGTATGATGCTGACGAATCAGCATCATCCACTTCTCTTCGTTTACACCCAGCTTCTGGCAGTGCACAGACACACAGCGTGTTCTCGAGAGATCACGCTGTGACGTCACTTCCTGCCCCAGGTCCTGCATCGTGTCGGACGAGCGAGGACACATAGGCACCAGGCGACAGAGGCTTCAGTTGATTCTGCAGCAGCATCGGCGTTTGCAGGTAAGTCGATGTAGCCTCTGTCGCCTGGTGCCGATGTGTCCTCGCTCGTCCGACACGATGCAGGACCTGGGGCAGGAAGTGACGTCACAGTGTGATCTCTCGAGAACACGCTGTGTGTCTGTGCACTGCCAGAAGCTGGGTGTTAATGAAGAGAAGTGGATCATGCTGATTCGTCAGCATCATACACTTCTATTCACAACGCCCAGCTAGTAAAACAAGTAAAAACGCACAGAAGTACACACACAATACACGCCCACTTGGACTTAAGTACAACTGGGCGTGTTTAAAGTTAAGAAAGGCTCATTTGCATAAATATAAAAATGCTCATAACTTGGCCAAAAATGCTCGTTTTTAAAAAAAAAAACAAAAACGTTACTGTTATCTACATTGCAGCGCCGATCTGCTGCAATACGAGATAGGTGTTTGAAAATCTGGTGACAGAGCCTCTTTAAGGCGAAGGAGCTTTACATGTGATGGATCTATAATCCATTTTGTGATACCATATCCTGTGTCAGGCAGTAAGACACAGGATATGGTATCAAGTGAGGCTCACTGTTTTGAAGTTCCATATTCCAGAAAGTAACAAGTATCTATCAGATAAAGGCTATGTACACCTTTGAAGAGCAATTTATTTTTTTTAGTAAAAAGGTTAGTCAGTGTAATTAGTGCAACTTTTACTTTTTGAAATAGGGCTGCCGTCAAGGAATCACTACTTGAGCAATTCCCCAGAGTGAAAGTTTATGGAATTGCTATACGAGCAATCCCCCAAAGGCAGCTGGAGACTGTCTGGATCAAGCGTACTAATAAATCCGCTACCTCAAGTCCGTCCCCACTCTGGTCAGCAGAGTCTAAGGCTACTCTATGGTATTCACAAGAGCCCGCCGCAAGGCCGGTTGCATTTTGCCGCATAGAACTCAGGTTGATTTTACAGAATAAGGTGTTGGACAGGAGGTGCACTTGCAGGCAATACCAGAGCGGATAACCAGAAAGACATTGGGGTAATCAACAAGCAGAGTTCAAACCAGGAGACACTAAAAGTCCAAATCGCAAAACAGAAGAATACCAGGAGTTGCAGAGGTCGGAATCAGCTGTGAGCAGAGGGTAAATCCAAAGACAAAGCCAAAGTCCAGTTCAAAGAGTCCAAGGAGTCAAGGTGATTCAGGGTGTAACCAGGAGCTTGATCAGACACATGCATTCACAAGAAAATCACAAGCAACGATGAAAAAACTGAACAGACTCAAATACTCCACCCTTGGCCCTGATAGGTTGCAGATAGGGGAAAAAAGATTGGCTCTGCATCTCAACCCAGGGCCACCCAGAGACTTGGCTAGTAGGTATGACAACCTAAAAGTGACGGACGTTTTCTAACAGCTGCTCTGTATTCTCTATACAGAGCAGTTGTGTCATTCGCTTCGACCTGAATCTGTCAGTCCCGTGGACCTGACGGGTACAGTATCAGCGGGGCCTGCGTGATCCACCTGTAATCTATCACATCTAAGTTATGAACTTATATGTGATGAATAACAGGTGGATCCTGTGTGACCCGCTGTCACTGGACCCGTTAGTCCCGTGGACCTGACGGGAGCAGGATTTAGAAAATACAGAGCACCTATATCTCAAAAAGTAAAGCTAATTCTTTATAAAATCTATTTAGAAAGTTTCACTAATCACACTGACTAAACTTTTTGTAAAAAAAATGGCCTTCAAAGGTGTACATAGCCTTTAAATTAAAACTTGAATATGTATTCAAAGGGGCTTTCTAGGAATACACATTGATGTCCTATCCTTATATTAATATGGTGCAGGTCCTGAGGAACAGACTTCCACCCTAGGCCATCAAACGGTTTTCCTGGAAAATCCCTTATCCCTTTAAGGGATCATAGATTCAACATGGAAGCTAGGTGCATGTTTCAGACAAGCTTTTTCCAGGCTTTAGAGATCATTTGTAATAATTATAGTTTCTTCCCTCAGGTACAGTTTCGGACTAGAGTACCTTGGGTCGACCGGTGGAAATAATTTTTGGGGTCCACCCTGCAGCTATATAGAAATAATGCGACCACTCTTGATTGTGTAGTAAAACGTGTGTAGTAAAGAGCAATATTAATAGCATACAGTGACCACATAGAGGTAGATACCAGTTCTACACATGAGCTCTGCAAACCATATAAGTTAAAAGGGTTTCCCCATCTTAGACATTTATGGCATATCCACAGGAAATGCCAAACATGTCTGATATATGCGGATCCCAGCTCTGGGACCCACACCTATATTGAGAACTGGCTGCAGAATCCAGGCGGAGACTAGTGGAAAGAGGGTTGCACATGCACACGGCTCTCTCCGTTCTGTTCAATAGGCATTATGAAAACAGCCTAGCAAGTGCCGCTTGGCTGTTTCCATAACAACCATACTACAGAATGGAGAGCGCTACAAAAACTTGCCATTTATAGTGAGTGCCCCAGTAGAAATAATGCCCCCTCTTAGTGCCACACACTTTAATAGTAACCGCCTTTAGGCCCAACCCAGTAAAAGAGCTTTCTTTAGTACCTCACACAGTAAGAGTGCTCTTTTAGGCCTCACACAGTAAGGGTATGTGCACACGATAGCAGGCATTTACGTCTGAAAAGACAGACTGTTTTCAGGAGAAAACAGCTGCCCAGTTTCAGTCGTAAATGCTCCTCCTCGCATTTTGCGAGGCTTCTCTGACAGCCGTAAATTTTGAGCTGCTCTTCATTGTGTCCAATGAAGAACGGCTCAAATTACGTCTGAAAGAAGTGTCATGCACTTCTTTTGACGAGGCTGTATTTTTACGCGTCGTCGTTTGACAGCTGTCAAACGACGACGCGTAAATGACAGGTCGTCTGCACAGTACGTCGGCAAACCCATTCAAATGAATGGGCAGATGTTTGCCGACGTATTGTAGCCCTATTTTCAGACGTAAAACGAGGCATAATATGCCTCATTTACGTCTGAAAATAGGTCGTGTGAACCCAGCCTAATAGTTTCTCCCAAACCGTAAGGCTGGGTTCACACGACCTATTTTCAGACGTAAATGAGGCGTATTATGCCTCGTTTTACGTCTGAAAATAGGGCTACAATACGTCGCAAACATCTGCCCATTCATTTGAATGGGTTTGCCGACGTATTGTGCAGACGACCTGTAATTTACGCGTCATCGTTTGACAGCTGTCAAACGACGACGTGTAAATTGACTGCCTTGGCAAAGAAGTGCAGGGCACTTCTTTGCAACGTAATTTGAGCCGTTCTTCATTGAACTCAATGAAGAGCAGCTCAAGATATACGAGCGTCACAGACGCCTCGTATATTACGAGGAGGAGCATTTACGGCTGAAACGACGCAGCTGTTTTCTTCTGAAAACAGGCTGTCATTTCAGCTGTAAAAGCCAGCTAGCGTGTGAACATACCCTAATAGTGCCCCCTTTAGGCCTCACACAGTAATAGTGCCCCTTACAAAGTAATAGTCCCCCCTTTAGGGCTCACACAGTAATAGTGCCCCTTTGTGCTCCCTACAAAGGGATGCCTCTGTATGTGCTCCCACACAGTATGGAGCACATACAGTAGTTAGGGCCCCTTTGTGCCCCTAAACAGTAGTTAGGCCCTCTTTGTGCCACTATTCAGTAGTTAGGCCCTTTTTGCGCCTCCATGTGCCACCCTTTTGTGCCCGCATATACAGTTAGGTCCAGAATTATTTGGACAGTGACACAATCTTCATGATTTGGGCTCTGCATGCCACCACATTGGATTTGTAATGAAACAACTGAGATGCAATTGAGGTGTAGACTTTCAGATTTAATTCAAGGGGTTTTACAAAAATATCCTGTGAAATGTTTAGGAATTGCAAACATTTTTCTACACAGCCTCCTGATTGCAGGGGCTCAAAAGTAATTGGACAAATTAACATTACAATAAATAAAATGTTTTTTGTTAATACTTTGTAGAGAATCCTTTGCAGACGATGACTGCCTGAAGTCTGGAACCCGTGGACATCAATAAACGCTGGGTTTCCTCCTTTGTGATGCTTTGTTTAACATCTATGGCCACAGCCCGTCGTTTCGACTTACCCCTCGACAGTCGTGGCCATGGACTCCTGACTTGTGTGCAGCGTCGTCCTCCCGTGAGGCGTCGGCACTTACTTCCGGATTACGAGACTGGCTCCAGAGGGCGCGCGCGCCCGCGCGTGTACGCTCTCATAGGGCCAGTGCGCGCATATTGCAGGAAGTCAGCAATCTAGCCCAGGATGCTCTGGGCTATAAAAAGGGCTCTGCCCTTTTGCTTTTTGCCAGAGCGTTGTTTGTTACCCGAAGTTTGTTGTGCTAATGGTCTCCTAGTGTTTTCCAGTTTCCCAGTGTACCCTGTTCCTGTGTCCTGTAACCGTGCTACCCTGTTCTAAGTGCCGTGCTGAGTTGTTGCCAGATTGGACTACGTTCCACACCTGTTTAACTACACCACAGCTGACGTCTACCCGCTGCCTGGTCCCAGTTGTGCCTGCCTTTCTACTGTCTACGTTGCCTCAGGTATCCTCTCTGAACTATTTGACTCTGTACCTTACCTGTTTGGCCAGCTGCCGGCTCGCTTCGCGGTACGGCCCATGGCTTCACACCCCGCATCGTGACACTTTGCCAGACCTTTACTGCAGCTGTCTTCACTTGTTGCTTGTTTGTGGATCTTTCTGCCTTAACCCCTTAAGGATGCAGCCTAGTTTGGACCTTAAGGCTCAGAGCCCATTTTTCAAATCTGACATATTTCACTTTATGTGGTAATAACTGGGGAATGCTTAAGCCTATCCAAGCTATTCTGAGAATGTTTTCTCGTGACACATTGGGCTTTATGTTAGCGGTAAAATTTGGTCGATCCATTCAGTGTTTATTTGTGAAAAATTGCAAAATTTAGAGAAAAGTTTGAAAAAATAGCATTTTTCTAAATTTAAATGCATCTGCTTGTAAAACAGATAATTATACCACCCAAAATAGTTACTAGTTCACATTTCCCATATGTCTACTTTAGATTGGCATTGTTTTTTGAACATTTTTTTATTTTTCTTGGACGTTACAAGGCTTAGAACATAAACAGCAATTTCTCATATTTTTAAGAAAATTTCAAAAGCCTTTTTTTTAAGGTATCTATTCAGTTCTGAAGTGGCTTTGAGGGGTCTATGTATTAGAAACCCCCCATAAAACACCCGATTTTAAAAACTAGACCCCTCAAAGTATTCAAAACAACATTTAGAAAGGTTTTTATATAACACTTTAGGCATTTCACTGGAATTAAAGCAAAGTTTAGGTGAAATTTGCAAATGTTATTTTTCTTGCTGAATTTCAATATTATTCAATTTTTTTCTGTAACACAGAAGGTTTTACCAGAGAAACACTACTAAATATGTATTGTCCAGATGCTGCAATTTTTAGAAATGTCGCACATGTGGCTCTAGTGTGCTCGTGGACTAAAACACATGCCTCAGAAGCAAAGAAGCACCTAGTGCATTTTGGGGCCTCTTTTTTTATTAGAATATATTTTAGGCAGCATGCCAGGTTTGGGGTGTTGTTGAGGTGCTAAAACAGTAGGAAACCCCCAAAAGTGACCCCATTTTGGAAACTACACCCCTCAAGGAATTAATTTATGGTTGTTGTTATCATTTTGACCCCACAGTTTTTTCACAGCAAGTATTTGAATTGGGCTGTGAAATTAAAAAAAATTACATTTTTTCCAATAAGATGTCATTTTTGATCAAAGTTTCTTATTTTCACAGGGAATATAATACCCAATTTTGTTGCCCAATTTCTCCTGAGTGCAGCAATACCCCATTTGTGGTAATAAACTGCAGTTTGGGCCCATGGGAGGCCTCAGAAGGGAAGGAGCGCTTTGTGTTCTTTGGAGTGCAGATTTTGCTGAATTGGTTTTCGGGTGCCATGTCGCATTTGCAGAGCCCCAGAGGTATCAAAGCAATGGAAACCCACCAGAAGTGACCCGATTTTGGAAACTAAATCCCTCAAGGAATTCATTTATGAGTGTTGTGACCATTTAGACCCCACAGTTTTTCACAGAACTTATTTGAATTGGGCTGTGAGTTAAAAAAAAATGTAATTTTTTCCAATAATATGTCTTTTTGGCTCAAAATTTCTTCTTTTCACAAGAAATAAAATACCCCATTTTGAACTGACGTTTGGGCCCATGGGAGGGGTCAGAAAGAAAGGAGCGCTATTTGTTCTTTGGAGTCCAGATTTTGCTGGATTGGTTTTCGGGTGCCATATTGCATTTGCGGAGCCCCAGAGGTATCAAAGCAATGGAAATCACCAAGAAGCTACCCCATTTTAAAATCTACACCCCTTAAGGCATTCATCTAGAGGTGTAGTGAGCATTTTGACCCCACAGGTATTGTCTAAAAGGTAATGCGCAACAGATGATGCAGTGTGAGATTTGTAATTTTCTATATATGTATGCCATTTCAGTGTCCAATATATTGTGCCCAGCATGCGCCACCAGAGATATACACCCTATCAATTGTAATGTGGGTTCTCCTGGCTACGGCAATACCCTACATGTGGCTGTTATCTGCTGCCTGGGCACACGGCAGGGCTTAGAAGGGAATGACCACCATTTGGCCTACTGCATCTTTTCTGGTGGTAAGTCGTGAATGCAGAAGCCCCTGAGGTACCAGTACAGTTGAAACCCCCGAGAAGTGACCCCGGAGATTGTAACTGTAATGTGGGTTCTCCCGGGTATGGCAATACCCTCAGTGTGGCTGTTAACAGCTGCCTGGGCACACAGCAGGTCTCAGAAGGGAAAGATGAGGGGGATAAGCTGTGCAGAGTGCATCGGGGTAAGTAAAACTAAGGTAGATTAAAAATCAAGGGATGTATGATACATTTTAAAACACTTGCATACAGAGTCATGGTTTTTCTGGACACGTGACACATTGATATATTGTGTCCTTCCTTATCCCTCTCTTATAGCAGACTTTTCACCTCTTTTGACTTTTTCCCTTCTTGCCAGTTTGGGAAACTTTTCCTGGAAAGTGTTGCCCTGGTACGATGCGTGTGGCCTCGCTTCCAGAAGTACTGGGTGCCCCCCCTTCTTGGTCCCTAAAGATTGGGTTCATGATAGCCACCTCGTGAAATTCCAGGAAAGTTCCCGTCTGGCCTGCACATCGATGTAGCATGTACACATTGTACAATGCCATCTGTATGATATGCACGGCCAGCTTCTTATACCACACCGCATGGCACTGTAGGGCTTCAGGACTTGATCTGACAAGTCCACCCCTCCCATGTACCTATTGTAGTCCAGGATGCAGTCTGGTTTGGGGGTCTCTGTACTGGTACCTAATCCTGGTACATTGGTACTGGTGTGGCCATGTGTTGTTGTCAATACAAGGACATCTCTCTTGTTCTTGTACTTGACACACAATATGTTGCTGCTAGAATGTGCCATGCTCTCACCCCTTCTGAGTGTTTGCCCAAGCAGAGTCTTAGGGAGGCCTCTCAGATTTCTTCTAGCAGTGCCGCATGCCGCAGTACTTCTGGAAGCGAGGCAGTTGAAGAGTGGGACGCTGGTATAAAATATATCCAGGTAGAGGTGTTAACCCTGGTCCAGCAGTGGGTGCACCAAATCCCACACAATTTTTGCATTAACTCCCAGTAAGCGGGGGTATTCTAGGTTCTGAATACTGGTATTCTTCCCTTCATATAACCTAAATTTCTAGGTATACCGTGATGCACTCTCGCACAGCTTATACATCTTCACGCCATACCTGGCCCTCTTACTCGGCAGGTACTGGCAGAATTGAAGCCTCCCTTTAAAATGTACCAAGGACTCATCATAGAAATACAATTCTCGGGGGTGTATGCTTGGGAAAACCGGGCACTGAAATTGTCTAATAGGGATCTCACTTTATACAAACGGTCAAAACTGGGGTCATCTCTGGGTGGGCGCTGCTCATTATCAGTATAATGTAAGAAGCAAAGTATTGCCTCTTTTTTTTTTTTTTTAGGTTCCAGTTCAGTTCTGAAGTTGGTTTGAGGGGCCAATATATTAGACACCCCCATCAAACACCCCATTTTAGAAACTAGACACCTTGTTTTTTGCGTAACGAACTGTAGTTTTGATCAGGACCATTTTTAGGTACATGCAACTTTTTTCTCTCTTTTTATTTCATTTTTTGGGAGATGAAGTGACAAAACAATTGTGATTCTGGTATGGTTTATTATTAATTTATTTTATGGCGTTCACCGTACGTAATATCATTTTCTAATTCAGGCCGTTATGGACGCGGCGATAGTAATTATGTATAGTTTATTTGTTTATTTATTTTTATTAATAATAAAGGACTGATAAGGGAAAAAGGGGGATTTTTACTTTTATTACTATTAAAACTTTTATTTTCTTATTTTTACACAACTTTTTTTAACTTTTTTTTTTACTTTATTACTTTGTCCCACTAGAGGACTTGAGGGCAGGAGGCCCTGATCGCAATTCTAATACACTGCACTACATGCGTAGTGTATTAGAGCTGTCAGCTACTCACTGACAGCAAGCATAGTGGGTCCTGACTTTGTCAGGACCCACTAGGCTTCCGTAGATGGCATAGCCGAACGGCATTGTTACGCGTCCGGTTGCCATAGCAACCATCACTTCCCACTATCATGTAGCGGGCCGTCGATGGTGGTTTAACCCCTAAAAAGCCGCGATCGCTATTAAACGCGGCTTTTAAGGTGTTAATCAGCAGGGACACAGCGATCTGTCCCCGCTATAGGAGCTGCGGCAACTACTGTACGAGACAGCAGTTGTCACAGCTGCTGTATGTGTCGGGAAGATGGACGTACTATTAGGTCATGGAGCTCGAACGATACAGTTACCATGACCTAATAGTACGTCCAGGAGCGGGAAGGGGTTATGTTTTATCTTTAGCAAGTAAAATGCGCGCTCGATTGGGTTGAGATCTGGTGATTGACTTGGCCATTGCAGAATATTCCACTTCTTTGCCTTAAAAAACTCCTGTGTCATGTACATGGCCGCAGGACGTCAGGCTCACTCACCTCCTGACGGCTGCAGCCATGGGTCTGCGAGAGCTGGCCCCAGTCTCCTCCTCAGGAGACGCCAGCGCTCACTTCCACTCATCTCGGCCGGGCCCCGTAGGGTGCACGCGCATGCGCGCGCCTGCTCTTAAAGGCTCTTAATGTAAAATTAGCCCATGAGTACCCTGGACTATAAGAAGGGCCCAGCCCCTTCCTCCCAATCCTGAGCGTTGTTGTCGTACCCAAAGTTTGTCTATTCAAATGGTCTCCTAGTGTTTTCCAGTTCCCAGTGTTTCCCGTACCTGTATCCTGTATCTCGTGCTATCCTGGTCAAGTACCGTTCTGAGTTGTAGTCGTGCTATGCTGCATACCACGCCTGTCCTGCTACACCATAGCCTGACTTCTGCCCATTGCCTAGTCCCAGCCGAGCCTGCCTTGCTACTGTCCGAGCTGCCACAGGTAACCTATACGAACTATAGACTGTTACCTGCGCCCTGTTGGCCAGCTGCTATGCCGTCAAGGCGGTACGGCCCAGTGGGTCCACGAACCCAACGTGACAGTACACTCAGGCCATGGACCCTGCTGGTCGATCCAAGACCAAGATGATGTCACAAGCTGCCGTTCCTCCTACTACATCTCCTGGCAGTGTTGGTCCTCAGACTACACCTCCTGGCAATGTTGATTCCCTATTTTTCTTTGCCCCCTCCTGACCGCTATGATGGAGACGCAGGTACCTGTCGGGTATTTTTGAACCAGTGCCTGTTCCACTTCAGTCTGTATGCAAGTGCATTTTCGTCTGATGGCGCAAGGTTCGCTTTCATCATCTCTCTCCTCACTGGCAAGGCCCTTGCATGGGCGAATCCTATCTGGGAGAGACAAGGAGCAGAGACCCGCGACTTCCAGGGCTTCCTCCGGACTTTTCGCATGGTGTTTGAGGAGCCTGGACGAGTCTCTTCTGCAGCGGCTTCCTTGCTAAAGCTACACCAAGGAGACGCCTCCGTGGGTGGGTACGCCATCCACTTCCACACCCTGGTGGGAGAACTGTTGTGGAACAATAAGGCCCTGGTGGCTACATTCTAGCAGGGACTGTCTCCTAAGATTAAGGACGAACTTGCCACCCGAGATCTACCGTCTACCCTGGATGACCTCATCCTTCTGTCCGCCCGGATTGGTATGAGGATCCGAGAACGGCTCCAAGAAGCTTGACGGGAGGGAGGCCTTCCTAGTCCGGCCCCACCCCTGCAGCAACCTCTGCTGGCCTCAGATGCTGATCCTCCTAAGGAGTCTGTGAGAATGGAACAGTGTAAGCTTTCTACCCAGGAGAAACAATGCAGACGCACTTCGGGACTCTGTCTATATTGCGGCCTCGGAGGCCATCTTGTGCGTCTGTGTCCCCAAAAGCCCCAAAGCCTAGGGTTGGTAGGGTTGGTAGGAGAGACAACTTGGGTAAAAAAGGACTTCCGTATAAATTATCCTTACCCGTGACCATAGTGTCCGGCGAGAGAAAGCATCGGGTCTCTGCGTATCTGGACTCTGGATCCTATGCTAATTTCATTTGTAGAGACCTGGTGGATCTTCTTCAATTACTCACTACCCCTCTGGAGAGGCCGTTGATGGTTGCATCGGTAAATTGACTACCTCTGCCAGACCCAGTTATAGCTGTGACCACGCAGCTGAGGCTCCAAGTGGGAGTTCTCCACTCCGAGCTGCTATCGTTCTTTGTCTTGTCCAAGGCCGTTAACCCCGTGCTGCTGGGCCTGCCTTGCCTCTGACTACATGCCCCAGTCCTGGACTGGAATTCTGGAGAGGTTCTCCAGTGGGACCCTGAGTGTCACAACCGTTGCCTGGGACAGATTCGTTCGGCTCAGCCTCCTCTGCCTCAGTCATTGGCAGGATTGCCTGGTCATTATGCTGCATTTTCGGACGTCTTCAGCAAGAAGGAGGCGGAGACGCTGCCCCCACACCGGGCGTATGACTGTCCTATCGAGCTGATTCCTGGTGCATTCCTTCTCCGTGGTAAAGTATATCCTCTCTCCTTACCAGAGACTCTGTCCATGTCCGCCTATGTTAAAGAGAACTTAGAGCGGGGCTTCATACGGAAGTCTTCCTCTCCGGCAGGAGCCGGGTTCTTCTTCGTCAAGAAAACGGATGGTTCTCTGCGTCCCTGTATCGACTACCGGGGGCTCAACCAGATCACGGTGAAAAATAAGTATCAGTTGCCATTGATTTCAGAACTATTTGATTGTATACGTGGTGCCAAGATTTTTTACAAACTAGACCTGCGTGGGGCTTACAACTTAATCCGGATGCGCCAGGGTGACGAATGGAAGACTGCATTTAACACCCATGATGGACACTATGAATATCTAGTAATGCCCTTCGGCCTATGTAATGCTCCTGCGGTCTTCCATGAGTTCGTTGATGACGTCTTCCGTGACCTCCTCTATGTTTGTGTAGTAGTCTATCTTGATGACATCTTGATTTTTTTCTCCAGATCCTATGACTCATCAGAGACATGTCCGTCAAGTTTTGTTGCGGTTAAGGGAGAATCGTCGGTACGCTAAGTTGGAGAAGTGCGTGTTTGAGAGAGATGCTCTACCCTTCCTGGGCTACATCGTCTTGAATTGAGATCTCAAGATGGATTATGAAAAGATAAAGTCCGTCCTGGAATGGCCACGCCCTCAAGGCTTGAGGGTCATAAAGCGCTTTCTGGGATTCGCCAATTTTTACAGACAGTTCATCCCAAACTTCTCCTCACTGACATCTCCTATCTTTAACCTCACCAAGAAGGACATGAACGCCAAGGTATGGACTCCTGAGGCAGAGTCCGCATTCAATAACCTGAAGAGTGCCTTCACGTCAGCCTCTATCCTCCGTCATCCAGATGTTTCGCTACATTTCTCGTTGGAGGTGGACGCCTCCTCTGTCGGTGCTGGTACACTCCTGTTCCAGAGAGGTTCCAAGGGCAAGTCAATGGTATGTGGATATTTCTCTAAGCTCTTCTCTTCCGCAGAACGCAACTACTCGATTGGGGATCGGGAGTTACTGGCCATCAAGACATCTACTAGAGGGTGCAGCTCATCCCATCCTAATTTTTAAGGACCACAAGAATCTCACCTACCTCCAGACGGACCAACGGCTGAATCCTCGTCAGGCCAGGTGGTCGCTGTTCTTTACCAGGTTCCAGTTTGAGCTCCATTATCACCCGGCTGACAAAAATGTGAGGTCCGATGCCTTGTCCAGGACTTTAGAGACAGAAGACACAATGGAAATTCCACAGAACATTATTGATCCGTCTTGCAATGTCTCTGTCAACCCCCTGCAAGTTGGGGACATTCCTCCAGGGAGGACTTATGTGCGCCTGGCTGACAGAGGGAGAATCCTCCGCAGGGGACACTCCTCTAGACTGGCAGGTCACGCGAGGACCCGTAAGACCCGAGGTCTGATTGCCTGTCATTTCTGGTGGCCCACGCTGCCCAAAGACATTATGGACTTTGTTTCTTCCTGCTCAGTGTGTGCAGCTAACAAGGTCGCTCACTCCAGACCTGCTGGCCTGCTCCAGCCATTGCCTGTGCCCGATGCTCCCTGGCAGCATATAGCTATGGACTTTATCACTGACCTGCCTCTCTCTGCTGGATGCAGTACTGTCTGGGTGGTGGTGGATCGATTTTCGAAGATGGCCCACTTTGTTACTCTGACCGGTCTTCCTTTTGCTCCTCAACTGGCCAAGCTTTTCATCCAACACATTTTTCGCCTGCACAGCTTGCCGCAGCATATTGTGTTTGATCGGGGGGTCCAGTTTACCTCAAAGTTCTGGAGAGCCCTCTGCTGACTCCTCGGTGTGAAATTGGACTTTTCATCAGCATACCATCCTCAGTCCAATGGTCAGGTCGAGAGTATTAATCAGATTTTGGAGAACTACCTACGCCACTTCATTTCCAAGCAACATGATGACTGGGTGCAGTTGCTCCCATGGGCAGAGTTCTCATACAATAACCACACCAGCGAGTCCACAAGGAATACGTCTATGGCCAACACCCACGTATCCCTCTCCCGGTGCCTGTTACGTCTGAGGTACCAGCTGCTGACACTGCTTTTAGGGACTTTCTGCAGATCTGGCAGCAGACTCGATCCTCCATCCTGATGGCGGTCGACCGCACGAAACAGAAGCCGGACACAAGGGAACCTCCTCAGTTTCTTCCTGGCACGAAGGTCTGGCTGTCCTCCAGGAATATTCGACTGAGGTTGCCATCATACAAATTTGCTCCCAGATTTCTCGGACCCTTCGTGATCCTACAGCAGATCAACCCTGTCGCCTACAAGCTTCGGCTGCCTCCTACCCTCAAGATCCCCATGTCTCCATGTCTCCCTCCTGAAACCGGTGGTTCTGAACCGCTTTACCAAGACTCCTAGCCCTTCAGACACCTTCGAGGTTAAGGAGATTTTGGACACCAAGAAGGTAAGAGGAAAGACTTTTTATTTGGTGGATTGGAGGGGGTTTGGTCCTGAAGAGAGGTCCAGGGAACCTCAATGCTCCTACCCTTCTAAAGAAGTTTCTCTCTCGCTCTGGCCCCAAGAAGAGGGGGCGTAAGAGGGGGGGATACTGTCATGCCCATGGCCGCGGGCCGTCAGGCTCATTTACTTCCTGACGGCCGCAGCCATGGGTCTGCGAGCGCTGGCCCCAGTCTCCTCCTCAGGAGACCCCAGCGCTCACTTCCGCTCACCTCGGCCGGGTCCCGTAGGGTGCGCGCTCACGCTTGTGTCCGCTCTTAAAGGAGCAGCGCGCGCACTGGACTTTAATGTAAAATTAGCCCATGAGTACCCTGGACTATAAGAAGGGCCTAGCCCCTTCCTCCCATTCCTAAGCATTGTTGTCGTACCCAAAGTTTGTCTATGCAAATGGTCTCCTAGTGTTTTTCATTTCCCAGTGTTTCCCTGTATACTGTATCCCGTGCTATCCTGGTCAAGTGCCATACTGAGCTGTAGTCATGCTGTGCTGCATACCATGCCTGTCCTGCTACACCACGCCTGACATCTGCCTGCTGCCTAGTCCCAGCCGAGCCTGTCTTGCTACTGTCCGAGCTGCCACAGGTAACCTATACGAACTATAGACTGTTACCTGCGCCCTGTTGGCCAGCTGCCATACCGTCAAGGCGGTACGGCCCAGTGGGTCCACGAACCCAACGTGACAGGTTGCTTTCGCAGTATGTTTTGGGTCATTGTCCATCTGTACTGTGAAGCGACGTCCAATCAACCTTGCTGCATTTGGTTGAATCTGAGCAGAAAGTATATCCCGGAAGACTTCAGAATTCATCCGGCTACTTCTGTCTTCAGTCACATCATCAATAAACACTAGTGACCCAGTGCCTTTGGCAGCCATGCGTGCCCATGCCATCACACTGCCTCCACCATGTTTTACAGAGGATGTGGTGTGCTTTGGATCATGAGCCGTTCCAAGCCTTCTCCATACTCTCTTCTTCCCATCATTCTGGTACAGGTTGATCTTAGTTTCATCTGTCCAAAGAATGCTGTTCCAGAACTGGGCTGGCTTCTTTACATGTTGTTTGGCAGTTTAATCTGGGCTTTCTATTTTTGAGGCTGATTAATGGATTGCACCTTGTGGTGAACCCTCTGTATTTGCTCTCATGAAGTCTTCTCTTTATGGTAGACTTAGATACTGATACACCTACTTCCAGGAGAGTGTTCTTCACTTGGATAGATGTTGTGAAGGGGGTTTTCTTCACCATGGAAAGTATTCTGCGATCATTCACCACTGTTGTCTTTCATGGACATCCAGGCCTTTTGGAGTTCACGAGAATACCAGTGCGCTATTTTTTTTTCCAGGAATGAACCAAACTGTTGATTTGGGCACTCCTAACATTTGTGCTCTCTCTCTGATGGATTTCGTCATTTTTTTTCAGCCTTACGATGGTCTGTTTCACTTGCATTGAGAGCTCCTTTGACCTCATGTTGTGGGTTCACAGCAACAGCTTCCAAATGCAAATGCCACACCTGGAATCAACTCCAGACCTTTTACCTGCTTAATTGATGATGGATTAATGAGGGAATAGCCCATGCAGCCCATCAAATAGCTTTTGAGATAATTGTCCAATTACCTTTGGTCCCTTGAAAAGATGAAGCTACACATTAAAGAGCTGTAATTCCTAAACCCTTCCTCAAATTAGGATGTGAATACCCTCAAATTAAAGCTGAGAGTCTGCACTTTAAGCCCATATTGATTATATAACTGTATATGCCTGCAGTTTGTGGCCCAGCACAGTGACGTTCTCTGCTTCCTTTACGTCCCCCAGTAGGCCAGTCGGACGTTGCTCAGGTATTCAAGAGTTTTGTTATAAAGGTAAGTGAGAGCTATAAGTGGGGGGAGAAAATCCCTAAAAGTAATGGTTCATCTGTATAATATAACAGTTGATTTTCATGAAGCAGGTGTTAATGATTCCACATGCTTAGATTTTATATTTTTTTTTTAAAAGCTGGCAACAATGAGCGTTTATTTAGCTGTATGGATGTCCATGTTATACAAGTGTGGGACCTTAATGTGTTATCTATGATGAGCAAATAAAGGATGTGCTGTCAAGTTTTTCAATGTATGTTCAGTTTGGAGAGAGCGGTGTAGGTAAAACATAGCTAGAGTTTCAAATAAGTAACAGTCTTAAACAATCCAGGTCAGTTTACTTTTTTTGAAGGAGTGAAAGTAAAAAAGATAGAAACAGTTCTGCTTGATGGGTGTTTGGAGCTATACCAGGGTTGTAGTCTCACTTCAGCTATCATGTAACCGGATGCTGGTTGTAGCGTCTTCAGCTGTCCATGTATTACATACCTTTTGAGCACTGTTATCCTGAGTGCATGAAATTGTACTTTATGATCTATTGTTAAAAAGCCTTTTGCATGTTTAGAACTGTTCAAAATATATAGAATAGCTCAAAAAGCATGAGATAACTCATATTAAGTGGGAAGTTATTGGGAAAAACAGCAGGACATTTCCTATTTACTATCACTATGCATAAAATAGTATTTAAAAATTAGTTGAAAACGTAAAAGTAACGTGGGTAGAAGCCTTTAAAAATCAAGGCTGACTTTATGTGTAATTACTTAAATAACAGTCAGATTTTAGAAAGCTAGGCAAAACAGAAACTGCCTAGTACAGAGCTCGGAAGTTTCCATCGCCGCCATAGAATTTGAATGGAGTGGCAGGGCGGGAGGAATTAAATGCTCTTCCACCGCTCCATTCAACTCCTCTTGGCAAGTGGCCCTGCTGCTGGGGGGGAACGGAGGACACAGGACCCCCGTTCTGGCGATCGGTTTGGGCCCCAGGGGGTCGGACCTTCACCAACCTGCTCTACCACTGCTCCATTCAACTCCTCTTGGCAAGTGGCCCTGCTAATGGGTGGAACGGAGGACACAGGATCAACCTTCAAGCGATCGGTTTGGGCCCCAGGAGTCGGACCCTCACCAACCTAACTGTTATCACCTTTCCAGTGAATAGCAGTATACCACAATAAATCATAATAATAGAGCAACCAAACATGTTTTGTGGTCAATCAGAACCGGGTCGGTAACAGGCGGGCAACGTCCGGTCTAATAAACTGTATCAGGATTGGAGGCAAGGTCAGGGTCAGGCCAGAGGTCGGTACACAAATATGTCCGATCAAGTGGTCAAGATGAAAGTTGGGTCAAACACAGGGAATCACCCGGAATAACAGGAAAAACGCGAGCAAACTCACCACCAGGCACTAAAACACTGAATTGGTTCCCCTTTAAGATCCAAGAAGTGATGTTACATGCTGACATCAACACAGGGAAAATGTATTAGTGCAAAGAAGACAGGGAAGAGATGTCCTAGGCATCTGCATGGCAAACGTGGATAAATGTAAAGTTTGGGTACTAATATCTGCATGTACCATATGTCTGGGTACATAAATCTGGGAGAAACACTAGTGTAGAATGATGTGGGCGCACTTGTAGATCTTGGACTAAATACCATGACAATGCCAATCTATCTCTTCAAAGGCAAGAAAGGCTCTCCTTGTATTGGAAAAAGTATTTTGGCCGTCCGTGATTTTTTGCTAAGTTGTCCAGAAAAGACAAAAAAGAGGTTAGTAACTTTAGCGATCAGCCTCGAGCAAACAGGCAGAAAACAGACATCTTGAAAATGGTGAAGAATTGAAAGAAAAAATGGCAGATTTACTAAGGCAAATGCGACAGAACTCTGACTATGGTTACACCAAAAACCTTACGCACGTGCGCCAGATTTATTGAGTATTTTAGACACTTTTTGCCCCTCACTAAAAAGATTTGAAAAGTGTCTAGAAATGCGGGCATGACTAAGTAGAGTTCCAAAATGCGCCAGATTTAGTAATGGCGTGTGCCACAATTTTGGCGCAAAACACTGGAGTACTTTTCCAATTTGTTAGAAAGTTACATAACTTTTATACAGTGATCAGACAGGTATTCCCCCAATCAATATTTATATCATATTGAATTCTACACCCCCACCAATCTTATAAAGTAGGATGCCTAACTAATGTTCCAAAGTGCTCGCTGTTTATGTAACTCCCAAAGACTGAAATAGAGACTAAATACGCTTGCAGTGCCACTTGTTTTCAGGAAAACTGGGATTGGGCACCCCCATTCTTAGAATCGATTATATTCTTAGTGTTCGGACCCCCTCACCGATTGGAGATATGGCAAATCAGTTGTGTAATGGATCCTAATGAATTCCATTGACTTACAAAGTATCCGTCAGGTTTTGGAGGTTTTTTTTCCGAGAGGAAAGAATAATGCATACGCTATTGTGGTCCCAGTGTGAACATTGCCTTAAGTTGCGTACACATTTTTTTGCAGTATGTTTTTTTTTAATTCGGTGTATTTAAAATTTTCCATAACATTGTCAAATTGCAATACAAACATAACAAAAGACAATATAAATAAATAAATAAAACAATATCACCAGTCATGAGGTCATATGTATACATCACAAAATGGATACCACACAGAGTTATAGCAACAAAAGAGCAGTTAGGACATAGTCATTGGCACACTGCGCCACGAGAGCCCAACTTTACATTACAGAAAATTATTAATTAAAAGGGAGTGGGGTAGGTTATCAATCATCAGAACCCTCCATGGCCATGGTCAAAGCTGTACCTCTCCATGAGGCCCAAATTTTATCAAACTTCATGGTCATTTCCTGTGGTGATATAAGATTTTTTCAAAGGGTAGGGTGTCATTTACCAACCTAAGCCATTGGGCCAATGTGGGGGAAGAGGGAGCCATCCAGCATAGTGCAATAGCCTTATGAGCCAGCTAGCCGAATAAACATAGAAGGGGATTAAGGGATATAGGAACATGTACATTTGCAGTATGTTAAAAAAAAAAAAGAAAACTGATCATGACAGATTCTCTTAATCTCTAGAGCCATATCTTGCAAATGTATCTTGAATACGCTAACCCCTTGCCGCTGTAGCCAGTTTTTACCTTCCTGTCAGAACCATCGTTTTTCAAATCTGACACGTGTCACTTTATGGGGTAATAACTTTAGAGTTCTTTTACTTATCCAAGGGATTCAGGGAATGTTTTGTTGTGACACGTTGTACTTTATGTTAGTGGTGAAAAAAATTCTAAACTTGAATTTATCTGCTTGTAAGACAGATAGTTATACAACACAAAATAGTTATTTATTAATATTTCCTATATGTCTACTTTATACTGCCATCATTTTTTGAACACCCATTAATTTTTCTAGGATGTTTAACCCATTCCCGACATTTGTCGTAAGTATACGACATGGAAAGCCAGTGCTTCCCGCAAAAAGTCGTATACTTACGCCAAATGTTTGGCACCGGCTCAGAAGCTGAGACGGTGCCATCATCGCCGGATCTCAGCTGTATCTTACAGCTGACATCCGGCTGTAATGGCGGGGACCGAAATGAGCTTCGATCCCCGCCATTAACCCCTTCAATGCAGCGTTCAAACGTGATCGCTACATTTAACCCCTTCCCGCTCCTGGACGTACTATTAGGTCATGGTAGCTGTATCGTTCGCGCTCCATGACCTAATAGTACGTCTCAGGAGTAACGGCCGTTTCGGCCGTCCTCCCGACACATACAGGAGCTGTGACAACTGCTGTCTCGTACAGCAGCTGTCACAGCTCCTACAGCGGGGACCGATCACTGTGTCCCCGCTGATTAACCCCTTAGGGGTTAAGCTGCCATCGCCGGCCTGCTACACGATAGCGGCCAGCGATGGTGACTATGGCAACCGGACACCAAACAATGGCGTCCGGCTATGCCATCGACGGAAGCCTAGTGGGTCCTGACAATGTCAGGACCCACTATGCTTTCTGTCAGTGAGTAGCTGACAGTTCTAATACACTGTATTAGAATAGCGATCAGGGCCTCCTGCCCTCAAGTCCCCTAGTTGGACAAAGTAAAAAAGTAAAAAAAAAGTAAAAAAAAGATGTGTCAAAATAAGAAAATAAAAGATTTAAAAGTAATAAAAGTAAAAATCCCCCCTTTTCCCTTATCAGTCCTTTATTATTAATAAAAATATATAAACAAACCAGTGGCGTAACTACCGCGGTAGCAGCAGTAGCGGCTGCTACGGGGCCCGGGGCTTGAGGGGGCCCGTGCCGCCAGCCGACACGCACACCCAAATGCCCGGTGGCGCCGCTAGCAGCCGTTATGGCTGCTACAGCGGTAGCGCCGCTACTGTAGGGCCCGCGACGCCGAGCCTTACACAGGCCCTCTCATGCCTGTAGGTGTCGCTAGCACCCGAGGGGGCCCCAGTGCTAGCGGCAGCCAAATACATGTATTAGCACTGAATGGCCGGGCATGTTCCGTGCCTGACCATCCAGTGCCTTACAATGACACCGATTGGCTAGCGGCGCGATGACATCATCGCGCCGCTTCCATGCTTGGAAGGTGCTGATTGGCGGGGCAAGTCATTCTGCCCCGCCAATCAGCGTCATTGGAGGATGCTCGTTCAGCTCCTGCAGACATGCTCAGAAGAGAGCATGTCTGCATCGCCAGTGAACAGCGTGGGAACGGGATCATGTGAGTATGTCAAATTTTTTTTTTTCCCCTCATAAAAATGTGAAAGGCATTATCTATAGTGGGGGGGTCGTCTTTATGTGGGCTATTATATATAGGGGGTCTATATGTGGGGCAGTAGCTACAGGGGGGTCTATATGTGGGCCAGTAGCTACAGGGGGGTCTATATGTGGGGGTGTGGGCCATTATAAACAGGGGGCTCTATATGTGGGCCATTATATACAGGGGGGTCTATATGTGGGGGTGTGGGCCACTATATACAGGGGGCTCTATACGTGGGCCATTATATACAGGGGGCTCTATGTGGGCCATTATATACAGGGGGCTCTATATGGGGGCCATTATATACAGGGGGCTCTATATGTGGGCCATTATATACAGGGGGGTCTATATGTGGGGGTGTGGGCCACTATATACAGGGGGCTCTATATGTGGGCCATTATATACAGGGGGCTCTATATGTGGGCCATTATATACAGGGGGGTCTATATGTGGGCCACTATATACAGGGGGGGGTCTATATGTGGGGCACTATATACAGGGGTGGGCTATATGTAGAACACTATCTATAGGGGAGCTGTTTTTTTAGGGTGCTTTCTATAGGGGTGGGCTATGTGTGGGACACTATATACAGGGGTGGGTTACCTGTGGGGCACTAGCAACAGGGTGGCTATATGTAGTGCACAGTCTAAAGGGGTGGGCTATATGTGGGACACTATATACAGGGGGAGCTATACGTGGAGCACTAACTATAGGGGAAGCTATATGTAGGGCAGCACGGTGGCTCAGTGGTTAGCACTATTGCCTTGCAGCTCTGGAGTCCATATGTGGGCACTATCTACAGGGGCTTCTATGTAGGTCACTATCTACAGGGGGCACAGTGTGTGTGTGTGTGTGTGTGTGTGTGTGTGTGACAGTTATATTTAGATGTGTTGAGAATTTTAACTTTGTTTATAGGTGCAGAAATGAGAAGCTGAAGACATCTAAACGGAAAACTGCAGAAATGGGTCATGGCCGGGAGAAATCCATCATAGATGTCTGAACCGGAGGGAGAAGAAAAGAACTAGAATCTTAGATGTCACCGGTGAGTCACTTAATTTAAATGTTTATTCTGCCTCTAATCAGTAATGTAGTCGCTGTATGATCTGCAGCGAGATGATGGTGATAGGATTTTTTTTGTGAAACCGCATCTCCCAGCATATCCTTACCATTGTTCCGGCCATGCTGGGAGCTGTAGTTTTACGCCGTACAAACCTATACGCAGTGGCGTAACTACCGCTATAGCAGCCGTAGCGACTTCTACAGGGCCTGCAGCATGAGGGGGCCCGTGGCACCCGCCGGCACGGCCCCCTCCGATGGCCGCAGGCTCCGATAGCAGCCGCTATGGCTGCTACAGCGCGACGCCACTGAAGGGGTTGTTCCTACAAAAGACATGCATCCCCTATCCACAGGATAGGGGATACATGTGGGATCGCTGGGATGAGGAGAACGGGGGACCGGGGTCTGTGTCGGCAGCTCCGTAGAAATGTATGGAGCGCCGGTCGCGCTTGTGCGCATGCGTGACCAGCGTTCCTTTCATTTTTATTGAACTGCGCAGACGCCGGAAGTCCAAGGTTTGTCATGGAGAACTTAGGGGGGACTTTCGGTCCCCCGTTCTCCTTATCGCTGCCAGCGATCACACATGTATCCCCTATCCTGTGGATAGGGGATGCATGTCTTTTGTAGGACAAACTATAGGCCGTTTTTTTTTTTTTGGGGGGGGGGGGACTATATGGCGTTATCTACAGAGGGGTTCTGTATGGCGTTATCTACAGGGGGGCTGTATGGCGTCATCTACAGGGGGCTGTGTATGGTGCTATCTATAGGGGGGCGCTGTGTGGTGGAATCTATAGGGAGGCACTATCTACAAGGGGGGGGGGGGGGTTGTGTGATTCCCAGCAAAGGGGGGGCCCCAGTCAAAAGTTTGCTATGGGGCCCAGTCTTTCCTAGTTACGCCCCTGAAACAAACAAATAAACTATACATAATTGGTATCGCCGCGTCCGCAACGTCCTGAACTACAAAATTATTTCGTTATTTATCCCGCACAGTGAATGCCGTAAAAGAAAATAATAATAATTCGTACCAGAATCACAATTCTTTGGTCACTTCACGTCCCAAAAAATGGAATAAAAAGAGATCAAAAAGTCGCATGTACCTAAAAATGGTACTGATGGAAACTACAGTTCGTTACACAAAAAATAAGTCCTCGCACGGCTTTATTGATGGAAAAATAAAAAAGTTCTGGTTCTTAGAATAAGGTAACACAAAAAGTAAATGATTTTTTACAAAACTTATTTTATTGTGCAAACGCCATAACACATTAAAAAAACTATAAAAATTTGGTATCGCTGTAATCGTATCACCCCGCAGAATAGAGTGAATATGTCATTTATAGCGCACGGTGAACGCTGTAAAAAAAATAGAATAAAAAAACAATAGTAGAATTGCTGTTTTTTAGTCACCGCGCCACTTAAAAATAGAATAAAAACTGATCAAAAAGTCGCATGCACCCCATGAAAACTACAATTAATTCTTCAAGGTGTCTAGTTTCAAAAATAGGGTCACTTTTGGGGGGTTTCCACTGTTTTGGCACCACAAGACCTCTTCAAACCGGACATGGTGCCTAATAAAAAGGGCTCAAAATCCACTAGGTGCTCCTTTGCTTCAGTCCATTACCGCACTAGGGCCACATGTGGGACATTTCTCAAAACTGCAGAATCTGGGCAATAAATATTAGGTTGTGTTTCTCTGGTAAAACCTTTTGTGTTATAAAAAGAAAATGGTATAAAAAGGATTTTCTGACAAAAAAAATTTAAATTTCACTTCTACTTTGCTCTAAATTCCCGTGAAACACCTAAAGGGTTCATAAACTTTCTAAATGCTGTTGTGAATACTTTGAGGGGTCTAGTTTCTAAAATGGGGTGTTTCATAGGGGTTTCTAATATATAGGCCCCTCAAAGCAACTTCAGAACTGAACTGGAACCTAAAAAAATAAATAAATTAGGCAATACTTTGCTTCTTACATTATACTGATAATGAGCCGTGCCCACCCCGAGATGACCCCAGTATTGACCATTTGTATAAATGGAGACCCCTATTAGACCGTTTCAGTGCCCGGTTTTCCCAAGCATTTACCCCCGAGACGTGTATTTCTATTGATGAGTTCCTGGTACATTTTAAAGGGAGGGTTCAATTCCGCCAGTAACTGCCGGGTAAGAGGGCGAGGTATGGCGTGAAGATGTCTAAGCCGTGCGAGAGTGCATCAGGGTATACCTACAAATTTAGGATGTATGAAGGGAAGGACACCAGTGCTCAGCCCCCAGAATGCCCCCCCTCCCTGGGAGTTAATGCAAAAATTGTGGGGGATTTGGTGTACCCACTGCTGGACCAGGGTTACCACCTCGACCTGGATAATTTTTATACCAGTGTCCCACTCTTCAACTGCCTCGCTTCCAGTCCTGCAGCATGCGGCACTGCTAGAAGAAATCTGAGAGGCCTCCCTAAGACTCTGCTGGGGCAAACACTCAGAAGGGGTGAGAGCAGGGCACAATCCAGCAGCAACATATTGTGTGTCACGTACAACGACAAGAGAGATGCCACACCAGTACCCATGTACCAGTACGAGGTACCAGTACAGAGACCCCCAAACCAGACTGCATCCTAGACTACAATAGGTACATGGGAGGGGTGGACTTGTCAGATTAAGTCCTGAAGCCCTACAGCGCCATGCGGTGTGGTATAAGTAGCTGGCCGGGCACCTCATACAGATGGCATTGTACAATGTGTATGTGCTACACCGATGTACAGGCCAGATGGGAAATTTCCTGGAATTTTAAGAGGTGGTTATCAAGAAACTAATTTTTAGGGACCAAGAAGTACTTCTGGAGGCGAGGCCACACGCATCGTACCAGGGCAACACTTTCCAGGAGAAGTTCCCCAAACTGGCAATAAAGGAAATAGTCAAAAGAGGTACAAAGTCTGCTATAAGAAGGGGATAAGGAAGGACACAATATATCAATGTGACACGTGTCCCGAAAAACTAAGGCTCCGTATGAAAGAGTGCTTCAAAATGTATCATACAACCCTTGATTTTTAATCTACCCCAGTTTTACTTACCCTGATGTACTCTGCACTGCTTATCCCCCCTCGTCTTTCCCCTCTGAGCCCTGCTGCATGCCTAGGCAGCTGATTACAGCCACATGTAGGGTATTGACGTACCCATGAGAACCCACATTACAGTTTATGGGGTGTATGTCTCTGGTCAAAATGCTCACTACACCTCTAGAGGAATGCCTCAAGGGTGTAGTTTTTAAAACTGGGTCACTTCTTGGGGGTTTAAACTGTACTGGTACCTCAGGGGATTCTGCATACATGACTACGCACCAAAAAATCCCCAGTAGGCCAAATGGTGGTCCTTTCCTTCTGAGCCCTCCCATGGGCCCAAACGGCAGTTTATCACCACAAATGGGGTACTGCGGCACTAAGGACAAATTGGGCAACAGAATGGGGTATTTTATTTCTTGTGAAAATAAGAAATTTTCAGCCAAAACTACATATTATTGGAAAAAAATATTTTTGTTTTAATTCCCAGCCCAATTCAAATAAGTTCTGTGAAAAAACTGTGGGGTCAAAATGGTCACAACACCCATAAATGAATTCCTTGAGGGGTGTAGTTTCCAAAATGGGGTCACTTCTGGTGGGTTTCCATTGCTTTGATACCTCTGGGGCTCTGCAAATGCGACATGGCACCCGAAAGCCAATCCAGCAAAATCTGGACTCCGAAGAACAAATAGTGCTCCTTTCTTTCTGAGCCCTCCCATGGGCCCAAACGGCAGTTTATCACCACAAATGGGGTATTGCTGCACTCAGAACAAATTGGGCAACAAAATGGAGTATTTTATTTCTTGTGAAAATAAGAAATTTTGAGCTAAAACTACATATTATTGGAAAAAATATATATTTTTTAAATTCCCAGCCCAATTCAAATAAGTTCTGTGAAGAAACTATGGGGTCTAAATAGTCACATTACCCATAAATGAATTGTTTGAAGGGTGTAGTTTTCAAAAATGGATCACTTTTGGTGGGTTTCCATTGCTTTGATACCTCTGGGGCTCTGCAAATGCGACATGGCACCCGAAAACCAATCCAGCAAAATCTGGACTCCAACAAACACAGTGCTCCTTTCCTTCTGAGCCCTCCCATGGGCCCAAACGGTAGTTTATCACCACAAATCGGGTATTGCCGCACTAAGGACAAATTGGGCAACAAAATGGGGTATTTTGTTCCCTGTGAAAATAAGAAATGTTGATAAAAAATGCCATCTTATTGGAAAAAATTTCATTTTTTTTATTTCACAGACCAATTCAAATAGGTGCTGTGAAAAAACTGTGTGGTCAAAATGATAACAACAACCATAAATGAATTCCTTGAGGGGTGTAGTTTCCAAAATGGGGTCACTTCTGGTGGGTTTCCATTGCTTTGATACCTCTGGGGCTCTGCAAATGCGACATGGCACCCGAAAGCCAATCCAGCAAAATCTGGACTCCAAAGAACAAATAGTGCTCCTTTCTTTCTGAGCCCTCCCATGGGCCCAAACGGCAGTTTATCACCACAAATGGGGTATTGCTGCACTCAGAACAAATTGGGCAACAAAATGGAGTATTTTATTTCTTGTGAAAATAAGAAATTTTGAGCTAAAACTACATATTATTGGAAAAAATATATATTTTTTAAATTCCCAGCCCAATTCAAATAAGTTCTGTGAAGAAACTATGGGGTCTAAATAGTCACATTACCCATAAATGAATTGTTTGAAGGGTGTCGTTTTCAAAAATGGATCACTTTTGGTGTAGCTAAAACTACATATTATTGGAAAAAATATATATTTTTTAAATTCCCAGCCCAATTCAAATAAGTTCTGTGAAGAAACTATGTGGTCTAAATGATAACAACCACCATAAATGAATTCCTTGAGGGGTGTAGTTTCCAAAATGGGGTCACTATTGGGAGATTCCTACTGTTTTGGCACCTCAACACCTCTTCAAACCTGGCATGCTGCCTAAAATACACTAGGTGCTTCTTTGCTTCTGGGGCTTGTGTTTTAGTCCACGAGCGCACTAGAGCCACATGTGGGACATTTCTAAAAACTGCAGAATCTGGACAATACATATTTAGTAGTGTTTCTCTGGTAAAACCTTCCGTGTTACACAAAAAAAATTGAATAAAATTGAAATTCAGCAAGAAAAATGAAATTTGCAAATTTCACCTCCACATTGCTTTAATTCCTGTGAAATGCCTGAAGGGTTAAAAAAACTTTCTAAATCCTGTTTGAATACTTTGAGGGGTCTAGTTTTTAAAATGGGGTGTTTTATCGAGGTTTCTAATACATAGGCCCCTCAAAGCCACTTCAGAACTGAACAGGTACCTTAAAAAAAAGGCTTTTGAAATTTTCTTAAAAAAAAGACAAATTGCTGTTTATGTTTTAAGCCTTGTAACGTCCAAGAAAAATAAAATAATGTTCAAAAAACTATGCCAATCTAAAGTAGACATATGGGAAATGTGAACTAGTAACTATTTTGGGTGGTATAACCATCTAATTTACAAGCAGATGCATTTAAATTCTGAAAAATGCTATTTTTTCTAAATTTTCTCTAAATTTTGCAATTTTTCACCAATAAACACTGAATATATCGACCAAATTTTACCACGAACATGAAGCCCAAAGTGTCACGAGAAAACAGTCTCAGAATCGCTTGGATAGGTTTAAGCATTCCGACGTTATTACCACATAAAGTGAAATATGTCAGATTTCAAAAATGGGCTCTGAGCCTTAAGGCCCAAACTAGGCTGCGTCCTTAAGGGGTTAAGCTGTTTGCAGCTTATCGGAACCCCAACAATGAAATAGCCGGGGTTTTGGTGGCTGCAATGGCAACCGGAGGCATAATACTGGCCTCCCGGTCTGCCTAGCACGGAAGCCGGTCAAGATCCATCCGGCGGCGGAGCCTGATCGGCTTCCGTAGCCGTCGGCAAGAGTGCGCCGGCTCAGGAGCTGATCCGGCGTCATCAGCGGTGGAAGTCAGCTGTATGTTACAGCTGACATCCACCTGTAGTGGCAGGAACCGGAGCTAGCTCCGATCCCTGCCATTAACCCCTTTGATGCAGCAATCGAAAGCGATTGCTGCATCGTAGCGGTTACTAGCAGATCGCCATCCCTGACAGGCAATCAGGACTGGCGACTACTGCTATGGCAACAGGAGACACAATGGCCTCCTGCTCTGCAATTACGGAACTCCACCAGATTAATGCATCTGATTCATCATGCTAAAACACATAAAATCCCCCTTATTCTTTTAAGTACTGACGGCATTTGACAGAGTCGATTGGCTTTTCATGATTAAAACCTTAACATTTTGTGGTTTTCCTGAACTGTTTTTGTCTGCTGTGTTGTCCCGCTACTCCCATCCTCATGCACAAATTAGAGTTAATGGGACGCTGTCCAAAAATTTAGATATCTCTAACGGAACGAGGCCCTTGTCCCCATCCCTATTTGTCATGGTAATGGAGACCCTAAGTCAGCATATCCGAAACGATCCTAAAATACAAGGCCTCTCTTTAGATAACACCTGTCATAAAACTGCCGCTTTCGTGGATGATTTACTGCTATTGATAACTAGTCCTCAATTGGCCTTACCAACTTTGCTGTCCACCTTTGGACATTTTGGTTATCTTTCTAACTTTAAAATCAATTATAGTAAGTCTGAGATTCTGAACGTATCAATCCCTACTTCTGACATCATACAGCTTCAATGTAACTCCCCCTTTAAATGGAATCACTCTGCCCTTAAATATTTTGGAATTTCTATATCCCATGACCAACTATATGCTCATAATTATAAGCCACTCTTATCCAACATTAAAACGCAATTGAAACAATACGACTTCCCGTTGTTACCTTGGATGGGTAGAGAGAATGTTTTAAAAACCTATGTTATGCCAGTAATTTTATATGTCATGTCTATGGTTCCGATCAAACTACCATTGTTCTTCTTCAAAGAAATCCGCAAATTATTTTCTGGATTTTTGTGGAAGCATAAACGTTCAAGAATTGCATTCTCTATCTTGACTCTTCCCAGAGGCAGCGGCGGACTAGGCATACCGGACGTCCGATTATATTATAAGACTATTCATTTAAGTCGATGGTTAGACCTGGTTAAATCTATGAGTGTTGAAGTAGAACTTGCCCTCCTGATAAGACCCACTGCTTATGGGTTCCAAGTCCCAATTACCTACTAAATTCCTTACTTAGCAACATCACAATTGCGACTCTTATTGAATTGCATAAAACGAATTCCCAGATGGGTTGGGTCCCTACCTCCTCCCATTAGCGCCTTCGAGCATTATTCCATATTCTTTGGACCTGAAATGTACTGACCCCTACAACTTATGAAAAGAGTTCTCTAATATTAATTTGACGCAATTGCTCTCTCAAGCAAAAACATCCTCCCCATCCGAGTGGAACAGGTTTTTGGGCAGTCGCGCTTTGAGTTTTATCCACCACACTTATCTGACCAAACAGTGTGATATCTTTCTCGCTAAATTCTCCACAAATAGAGACCTTACCTGGTTTGAGAATTATATTCAAATGACTAAACCGATTCCCAAATGACTTTCTAAACTTTACCTCAAACTTGTAACATGGGAACAACCATTAAAGCCGCCATATATTTTGTCATGGGAAAAGGAACTGGGTATTCACCTTTCGAACTCTGAAACAAAACTTATACTTAATCACTCTCATGGTTTCTCGAGGTGTACTCAGTTGCAAGAAAATACTTTTAAGCTTTTATCCCGGTGGTACAGGACACCTGAACTCCTGTATCAATTTAACCTAAGAGATAACAAACTGTGCTGGAGGTGTAACTCAGATACCGGATCTTTGTCTCATATATATGGTGGCATTGCCCCTCCCACAAAAATGTATTGGGATAATATTGAAAAAGCTTTAAAGGATATGGGAGTGCTATTCTCCTCTCTAACTCCTGATATGGTGATTTTATCTAGGCCTCCTACATCGTACTCGTACTCCCCTTCTAAAAGAAATTTATTGTCTCACTTGCTTGCAGCTAAAATGTTAATTCCTCTTCATTGGCTTTAAAGAGAACCACCAACCTTTCAAGAATGGCTTATTTAATAAATCACAACAAATTTTCAGATTAGAAGAGCTTTCCCATTGTCTCATTCTCACTCCACCTTTTTAAAAATTTGGAAACCCCTGTCACAGTGGTGGGACGCTCGAACCACGATTGCCTAACAAAGTTCTTCTCTTTTCAGAACTCAGCTTACATGTACCCTGATGTACTCCGCACAGCTTACATATACCCTGATGTACCCCGCACAGCTCACATATACCCTGATGTACTCCACACAGCTTACATATACAAAGGGCCGGCCTCAGGATAGATGGCACCCCGTGCAAAATGATCATTCAGTGCCGCACCCCATCATTAAAAAAAAATGGCCCATAAAAAAATTATAATGCCCCTGTAGTGCCCCCATACAGTATAATAATAATATTTAATAATATAATATATTACAACCTCTTCAAGGACACAGTATTTTGTCCTCTAATTGTGCCCACATTATTATGCCCCCTGTAGTACCCTTACACAGTATAATGTCCACTTAGTGGCCCCCACAAAGTATAGTGCCCCCCTGTAGATTTTGCCATACAGCCTCTCTGTAGACAGTGCCATAATCCCCCACCTCCTCCTTATAGACAGTGCCATACAGTCCCCCACCTCCCCCTTGTAGACAGTGCCCCCAAACAAAAAACAAAATTGTACTCACCTAGGCCCCGTTCCCACGACGAACTGAGCTGCTCCACGACGGGATCCTTGCGTAGGCCAACGTGATCCTGTAGCCTAGTACAGAGTTTCCCAACCTTTTCGGACTCGAGGGAGTACTGGAAAAATAAAATGTCCTCAGGGTACCCCTACCAAAAATTGTTTCGAGAAAGACAGAAAACGGCTAAAAACAAGCACTACACTTGGAGGTTATGTTCACACACGTTTTTTGTAAGGCAAAAAAAATGAGCCTCAAAATTCCTTCAGGAAATGACAGCGTTGTTTGACCTTTTTTTTTTTTTGCGTTTTTTCTTAAGCCGTTGAAGCAAAAGACGCAGGCAAAAAAGCTCCAAACGTTCGCCGCAGGTATTTTCTGCCTACTATTAATTTCAATTCGAGGTCAGAGGCGGAAACCACTTGAAGACTATCAGCCCGCCACTCGCAGTAAAATGACCATCAGTCCCCCACTCACAGTAAAATTACCATCAGCCCACCACTCACAGATACCAAGGTAGTGCCACACAGCCCCTTGTAGGTAGCGCCACACAGCCCACTTGTAGGTAGCGCCACATCCCCTTGTAGATAGCGCCACACAGCCCCCTTGTAGATAGCGCCACACAGCCACCTTGTAGATAGCGCCACACAGCCCACTTGTAGGTAGCGCCACATCCCCTTGTAGATAGCGCCACACAGCCCCCTTGTAGATAGCGCCACACAGCCACCTTGTAGATAGCGCCACACAGCCCCCTTGTAGAGAGCGCCACACAGCCCCCTTGTAGAGAACGCCACACAGCCCCCTGTAGAGAGCGCCACACAGCCCCCTGTAGAGCGCACACCACACAGCCCCCTGGTAGGGAGCGCCACACAGCCCCCTGGTAGGGAGCGCCACATAGCCCACTGGTTGGGAGTGGCACACAACCCCCTTGTAGGGAGTGCCATACAGCCCGTTGGTAGGGAGTGCCACACAGCCCCCTGGTAGCTAGTGCCACACAGCCCACAGCCCCCTTGTAGGTAGTGCCACACAGCCCCCTTGTAGACAGCACGCCCCCCCTTCCTGTAGATAGCGCCACTGTAGCTCCCTCAAGGAGCGGACTCCCCGTGTGGCCGGGGATTCTGCTCATGGAGCGCTCCGCCTGATTTCTCTATCCATATATGGACTTTGACATCAGGGGAAACTCCTGAAGTGGAATCCCCGTCAACAGCGTTGCCAACACTATGACCAGGGATTCCACTCCAGGAGAAGCTCCAGTGTCCATTTATGGACAGTGATGTCATTGGCTTCTCCTGGAGTGGAATCCCCGGTCACAGCGTCTGCAACGCTGTGTACAGGGATTCTGCTTCATGAGTTTCCCCTTATGTCACTGTCCATATATGGACAGAGACATCAAGTGGAGCGCTCCAGGAGAGGAATCCCCGGCTACACGGGGATTCCGCTCCTTCAGGGAGCTACAGTGGCGCTAGTGGATAGCCGAGCAGGCAGATACTTCCCTGTTCTGCTATAGTGCCGTCGCTACCGCTGTGGCAGCCGCAGCGGCTGCTAGCCACGCCACTGCTCTCATACCCGCTGTCGTCGCTAGCAGCCGCTATGGCTGCTACAGCGGTAGCGACGGCATGGAGTGAAGAAGCGCCCGGGCGGAAAGGCGACTGCTGAGTCGCCGGGCCCGGGCGCTTCTGAAACAAGCAGGGGAAGTGAGCCAGCGCAGCACCCCCTTCCACCTGCTGGAGTGATGCGCCTTGTGCCCTAAGGCCGGCCCTACTTATACCCTAATGTACTTTGCACAGTTTACATATACCCTGATGTACTCCTGCCAGATTACATATACCCTGATGTACTCCGCCCAGCTTACATATACAGATGTACTCCGCACAGCTTACATACCCTGATGTACTCCGCACAGCTTACATATACCCTGATGTCTTCCGCACAGCTTACATATACCCTGATGTACTCCGCACAGCTTACATATACCCTGATGTACTTTGCACAGCTTACATATACCCTAATGTACTCCGACCAGATTACACATACCCTGATGTACTCCGCACAATTTACATATAACCTGATGTACTCCGCACAATTTACATATACCCTGATGTACTCCGCACATCTTACATATACCCTGATGCACTCTGCACAGCTTACATATGGCCTGATGTACTCCGCTCAGCTTACATATACCCTGATGTACTCTGCACATATTACATATGCCCCCACATTATAAGCTGAAATACCAGTAAAACCCCAAACAGAACTACTGCCAAGCAAAATCTGCGCTCCAAAAGCCAAATGGCAGTCCTTCTGAGCTTGACAGTGTGCCCAAACAGCAGTTGATAACGACATATGGGGTATTACTGTATTCTGGAGAACCCGCTTAACAATTTGTGGGGTGTGTGTCTCCAGTAGCACAAGTTGGGCACAACATATTGGTCACTGAAATGGCATATTAGTGGAAAATTTGCCATTTTCAATCTGAAAATATAAAAAACAAGCAGTAAAAGATACACATTACCCAAGAAAACGGATCCCCTCATTGACCAGGTCCTTAAAACCCCATATTGGCATAAAGTGCAAATAGTGAAATAAGAGGCAGGTAAGCCGTGTAAGTATACATTAATAGTGGATAGTACCTTCCACAGTAATGAGTTGCCAATAGTGGTAAAAAAAACAAGTAAGGTAACAATGGGGAGATCCAACCCCAACATGTGTTTCGCACTTAGCTTTTTCCCCTGGGGGATCATTAATAAAGAATTGTGAATTTTTTGGTAACAAAGTTCATGTGTGGTTCTTTTGTAGGTAGTTATAATTTGTTCTTAGGCCTCATGCACACGAATGTATTTTTTTCCTCCCGTAAATACTGGGGTAAATACGGGTCCTTTGTCACACATATTCGACCCGTATTCCACCAGTATTTATGGACCCGTGCCCGTAAATATGGATCCGGTGTCAACAGTATTCCACCTGTACTTACCGACCCGTTTTCTCTGCACTAATCGGCAGCCCCTTCTTTCTATCAGTGCTGGAAAGAGAGAAGGGGCTGCCCTTTCGGGCAGAGTTTCTGCAGTGATTGAAAGTAAAAGAAGTTCATACGTACCGTTGTCTTAGTGACGCGTCACTCTTGACATCCAGTCCGGACTCCCTGGATGACACGGCAGTCCATGTGACCGCTGCAGCCTGTGATTGGCCTGTGATTGGCTGCAGCATTCACATGGGATAAAACGTCATGCCGGGAGGCCGGACTGGAGGAAGAAGCAGGTAAGTAAACTATTAACTCCAGCGGTAGTCACTGTCCCGGGTGCTGAAAGAGTTACTGCCGATCAGTTAACTCTTTCAGCACCCTGTACAGTGACTATCCCCTGATGTCGCCTAGCAACGCTCCCGTAATTACGGGTGCACCCACGTAGCCACCTGTAATTACGGGAGTCCCATAGACTTCTATGGGCCTGCCCATGCCGTTATTACGGCCTGAAATAGGACATGTTCCATATTTTTCAACGGCACGGGCACCTTCCCGTAAGCATACGGGAAGGTACCCGTAGCCAATAGAAGTCTATGGGCCCGTAATTACAGGCCGTAATTACGGCTCGTAATTAAGGGCGTTTTCACGTTCGTGTGCATGAGGCCTTACACAGGACAGTGAGGGATATTATGTTTGCATGTATATTGGCCCTGTTGTATTAGTTGTTGTTATACTGATTAAAAATAAGTCAAATATATTGATATTACATGTTGCGACAGGTATAGGGAAACTAAAGATGTTCCATGAACGGACTTTAATTTTGCATTCATTTTTTAAGTACAGTAAACTAGCATACTAATGTCCATTGCGCTTTGACAGTCTACTATAATAATTGATTGATTTTTAATTTATGAAATTAATACATTTAAATGGAAAAATATTTTGTAAGATTGGGATACATTTTGAATGTGGTTTCAACAAATATGTCTTTTTAGTTTAGCTTTTTTTTTCTGGCCCAAAATATTTTAATAGCTATAGATATACTTATATAAATTGAAAGTTATAGGATGTACATTATAAATACCTAATAAAAATGTCTGTCCCATTATGAAGTGCTTTGATTATAAAATTTTAAATTTGACATTAACTTATATGTATTTTGTTACAACCTTGGCAAGAAAATTCTCACCCAATGCCTAGAGAATCTTCCAGCCTATAATGGGGAAGTCAGATCTGCTAGCTGCATGTATTTTTCTCCCACATAATGCTTGATTTATACAGCTTGATGACAGTGAACTATTTCATAAAGATAGAATGACCTTGTAGTTAGTTCCATGTTCCTTTGCTATTATTTCACAGAGGTACATGGATGGGGCCAGCCATAGCAAGAGGTGCTCTCTCCACAGCTGCTATAGCAGCTGCAGGGAGCCACCTCGAAAAGGCTCTTTTACACAGGCTTATGACCAGGGGAACAGAATGCTCGTTGTAACAGGGCCCTGCGTTTGGCAGAAAACGGGCAAACACTCGTTTGTCGGCTGATCGCTTCTTTTATGCTTCAGTAGAAATAATCGTGGCAACACATCTCCCCATGTAAACAGGGATATACTGTCGACAATGATGCAAACTGTATGGGAAAGAACAATCTCGTCATCCCCATACAGGTCAAAGATTGCTCCTTGTAAATGGAGCTAAACGATCACTGATCAACGTGTACCTTCATTCGGCGTGTGTTTGCCGTAAAGGATCTTAAGATGCCTACAGCCTTAGCTGAGCCTTAGGGTCTCAAGGTATGTTAAAATTTTGAGGTCTTTGATATAATTAGAAATTCTAAGAGTGCACTGTAGCGTCCATGGCCGCAGGCCGTCGGGTCTACTCACCTCCTGACGCCCGCAGCCATGGATCTGTGAGCGCCGGTCCCCATATCCATCCTAGGAGATGCCAGCGCTCACTTCCGATTCGGTCCGCAGTGTCCCGTAGGGTGCGCGCGCATGCTCATGCCCGCTCTTAAAGGGCCAGCGCGCGCACATGAAGACAATCCTCATCATCCACTCACATGATTTCCTGGACTATAAGAAGGCGCCAGCTTTTCTGATCCTTGCCTGAGCATTGTTAGTATATCCCAAGTCTGTGTTGCAAATGGTCCCTTAGTGTTTCCCGTTCCAGTTGTTACCCGTACCCTGTTACCTGTTCCTGTATCCCGTGCTGTGTTCTTGTTCCTGTGCCTACTAGTTGGAGTCGTGTCTACTGCACCTGCTGTTGTTTGCCATGTCCTGTGTCATCCGCCACGACCTGTGCCATCTGCCACGTCCAGTGTGATTCGCCACGTCTGGCGCAACCTGCGGCACCTGCTGTCATCCGCCATGTCTGGAATTACCTGCTACTCCCATGTCCATCTGTGCCAGAGCTGCGGCCACTGTCTGGACTATCCAGGTACCCTTATGCGGGACTTTGTATTGCTGGGGTTCCCTGTTGTTTTGCCAGCTGCCTCCCCCCTACGGCGGTGCGGCCTAGTGGGTCCACATACCCACAAACCGTGACAGTACGCTCAGATCATGGACCCCGCTGGTCAACCTGAGACCTTAATGACACAAGCCGCGCTGGCCGAGATGCAAAACCTACAGTCACGGCAAGACCAACTCCTCCTGTCGGTGAACGCCATTGCCCATCGGCTGGTTGCTCCAACCACAGTCGTCACCGCACCCATTCCTGCTGTTCCTCCTGCTACACTTCCTGCCTGTACCTGTGCCGATCCCCTGTCCTTCTTGCTGCTACCTCCACGCTATGACGGAGACCCGAGGACCTGCAGGGGATTTTTGAATCAGTGCCAGATCCACTTCAGACTACATGCCAGGGCCTTCTCTTCCTCTGTGGGAACATCAGGGACCAGAGACTTGCAGTGCTTCTTACAGACTTTACGCTCGATCTTCGAGGAACCTGGGAGAGTTTCTTTGGCTGCTGCATCTCTGCTGACCCTACACCAGGGAGACCCCTCCATAGGCGAGTATGCCGTTCAGTTCTGAACCAGATCGTGGTCAAGAACAAATACACGTTGCCACTTATATCTGAACTGTTTGACCGTATACAAGGAGCTAGAATTTTTTCTAAACTAGACTTGCGTGGGGCTTATAATTTGATCCGAATCTGTCAAGGGTCCGAGTGGAAGACGGCGTTCAACACTCGAGACTGGCACTATGAATGCCTGGTGCCATTTGGACTGTGTAACGCTCTCGCGGTCTTCCAGGAATTCGTTAATGATGTCTTCCAAGATCTCCTCAATATCTGTGTTGTTGTTTACCTCTATGATATTTTGATTTTCTCCCCAGATCTGACGACTAATCGGAGGCATGTCCGTCAAGTTCTACTACGATTAAGGGAGCATCGTTTATATGCCAAGCTGGAGAAGTGCATCTTTGAGAAGAGTTCTCTGCCCTTCCTGGGCTACATCATCTTGGATCAAGGTCTCAAGACGGATCCTGAGAAAGTGAGAGCTGTCCTGGACTGCCCACGTCCTCAAGGCCTGAGGTCTATACAGCGTTTCCTGGGATTCGCCAATTTCTACCAGCAGTTTATCCCAAACTTCTCATCACTGACATCTCCCATTTCCACCCTTACCAAGAAGGGTATGAACGCCAAGGTGTGGACTCCAGAGGCAGAGTCCGCATTTATTAGTCTCAAAAAGGCCTTCACTTCAGCCTCGATCCTCCGTCATACTGACGTATCTCGGCAGTTTTCTTTGGAGGTGGACGCCTCTTCTGTTGGTGCAGGTGCACTTCTGTTCCAGAGGAGCTTCAAAGGAAAGGCAGTAGTATGTGGCTACTACTCGAGACTTTTTTCTTCTGCAGAGCGCAATTACTCTATTGGGGATCAGGAGCTACTGGCCATCAAATTGGCTCTGGAGGAGTGGAGACATCTGCTAGAGGGCGCAGCTCACCCCATCTTGATCTACATCAACCACAAGAACCTCACCTACCTTCAGTCCGCTCAACGTCTAAATCCCCGTCAAGCCAGGTGGTTGCTGTTCTTCACCCATTTCCAATTTGTGCTACACTACCGTCCCGCTGACAAAAATGTGCGGGCCAATGCCCTGTCCAGGTCATTTGATACGGATGACACGTTGGAGTCCCTTCAAAGTATCATAGACCCGTCCTGCATTGTCACTGCCAATCCTTTGCAGGTTAGAGACATCCCTCCCGGGAGGACTTTTGTTCGGTTGGCAGACAAGAGAAGAATTCTCCGATGGGGACACAGTTCTAAACTGGCTGGGCACCCTGGTGTTCGTAAAACCCGAGACCTGATTGTTCATCACTTCTGGTGGCCCACGCTACGCAAGGATGTTGTTTGTCTCTTCTTGCACGGTGTGTTCTTCTAACAAGGTTACTCACTCCAAGCCTGCCGGACTGCTTCAACTTCTGCCTGTACCCAATGCCCCCTGGCAGCACATTGTGATAGACTTTGTCACTGACCTTCCTCCCTCAGCAGGATGCAACACTGTCTGGGTGGTGGTGAACCGGTTCTCGAAGATGGCACATTTTATCCCACTGACCGGCCTACCTTCTGCTCCCCGACTGGCGAGTCTCTTCACTCAGCACATCTTCCGCTTGCATTGCTTGCCCCTTCACATTGTGTCAGACCGGGGGGTTCAGTTTACTTCGAAATTCTGGAGAGCCCTCTGTAAACTCCTGGATGTGAGATTGGACTTTTCCTCAGCCTATCACCCCCAGTCCAATGGGCAAGTTGAGAGGATCAACCAGATCATGGAGAATTATCTCTGTCACTTCATCTCCTTACAGCATGATAACTGGGTACAGCTTCTATCATGGGCCGAGTTCTCGTACAACAACCACACAAGCGAGTCCACCACTTCCACTCCGTTTTACATTGTGTACAGTCAACATCCTAGAGTCCCTCTTCCAGTGTCTACTACTTCTCAGGTACCCACTGCTGACTCTGCATTTGGGGACTTTCTGCAAATCTGGCAACAGACCCGGTCCTCTATTTTGCTGGCAGTCGATCGCATGAAGGGAAAAGCGGATACAAAGAGAAGAGAGCCCCCTCAGTATCTTCCAGGTACCAAAGTCTGGCTGTCCTCACAGAACATTCGTTTGAAGGTGCCTTCATACAAGTTTGCTCACAGGTTCCTCGGTCCTTTTAAGACTCTGCAACAGATTAACCCTGTCTCCTATAAACTGCGGCTGCCTCCTACCCCCAGAATCCCCAACTCCTTTCATGTGTCCCTCCTGAAACCAGTGGTCCTGAACCGCTACAGCAAGACTTCCAGTTCCACAATTGCTACCAGTGGTTCTTCTGATGTATTCGAGGTGAGGGAGACCCTGGACTGCAAAAGGGTAGGAGGAAGGACTCGCTATTTGGTGGACTGGAGAGGGTTTGGTCCTGAGGAGAGGTCCTGGGAGCCAGAGGAGAACCTTGATGCCCCTGCTCTCATTAAGAAGTTCCTCTCTCGCTCTGGTCCCAAGAAGAGGGGGCGTAAGAAGGGGGATACTGTAGCATCCATGACCGCAGGCCATCGGGTCTACTCACCTCCTGACGCCCACAGCAATGGATCTGTGAGCGCTGGTCCCCATCTCCTTCCTAGGCGACGCCAGCGCTCACTTCCGCTCCGGTCCGCTGTAACCCGTAGGGTGCGCGTGCACGCTCGTGCCCGCTCTTAAAGGGCACGTGAAGACAATCATCATCATCAACTCACATAATTTCCTGGACTATAAGAAGGCCCCAGCCCTTCTGATCCTTGCCTGAGTTTTGTTAGTATATCCCAAGTCTGTCTTGCAAATGGTCCCTTAGTGTTTCCCGTTCCAATTATTACCCGTGCCCTGTTACCTGTTTCTGTATCCTGTGCTGTGTTCTTGTTCCTGTGCCTACTAGTTGGAGTCGTGTCTGCTGCACCTGCAGTTGTTTGCCACGTCCTGTGTCATCCGCCACGTCCTGTTCCATCTGCCACGTCCAGTGTGATTTGCCACGTCTGGCGCAACCTGCGGCACCTGCTGTCATCCGCCACGTCTGGCGTTACCTGCTGCTCCTACCTCTATCTGCTGCGGCCACTGTCTGGACTATCCAGGTACCCTTGTGCGGGACTTTGTATTGCTGGGGTTCCCTGTTGTTTGGCCAGCTGCCTCCCCGCTACGGCGGTGCGGCCTAGTGGGTCCACATACCCACATATTGTGACATGCACTATCTCCTTTTAGGTGAAATTTTCCTTTAAGGTGGTCGCGAAAAAAGAATGTATCATCAGAAAATTACATATTATTTAAATCAGGTTTTTATTATAAATATATTTGTTTTTTGTTACTGTATCAAAAGGTGCTTCTTTTGTTATTTTTATGTGATAAAAAATATCTTGAAATACAATGGATTTCACACTGGCTACTAGAGCAGACACAATAGGCTGATACTTCTTTTTTGCAGCTCACTTTTCAGCGTTGCTGTGTAGACTGTGACAGGTTCAGCAGAGGGTGGGGAAGGTATAAAAAGGCAGAATAGCAACAGCACACGCTATACACAGATAAGTCTCTGTATGCAGCTCCCCTGTCACTCTCTGGAACCTCGGCTTCCGTTCCCCTTACCATTGAACTGAATGGTGACGGAAACCTAGCTAATGGTTTCTGTCTGTCACCGTTGTGACAAGGTTCTGCTGTTCTTGATGGAACCAATAGTGCAGTCGACTGTGCTATTGATGCTGTCAAAACGACGGAACCCTGTAACAACGGTGACAGACGGAAACAATTAGCTAGGTTTCTGTCACCATTCAGTTCAATAGGGAGGGGAACGGAAGCTGAGGTTTCCGTTTGCCTTTCTACTGAGGGGGTAACCCGGCAGAAACCTCAGATGGAAGCCCTCAGCGGAAAGCGACGGTGATGTGAACACAGCCTAATTGTAATGACGGGGGATAGGGAAACAGACAAGTGAGCCCTAATCTACCCGCCACTCAGTCCCTGCCTACTTGCAACGACCCGCCCTAGGCGACGGGGTACAACTGGTCGACAGTCCCTACGCTCAATAAGTGCACGACAGACAAACTGACAAGGGTACACAGAAGCTAAGGGAAATGGGGCAGTTGCCCACGGCAACACCGTGAGCAACAAGAGAGGTGAACGAGCCGAGTAAAACCAGGAGTGTACGAGGTACCAAACGCAGAGCAGGAGAGTAGTGAACAAGCCGAGTCAAACCAGGAGTGTACGAGGTACCAAAGGCAGAGCAGGAGAGTAGTCAGTAAGCCAGGGTCAGTATGAAGCAGGGACAAATAGTTCAAGAAGCTGCTGCAGGGCCAGGAAACCAAACGAGAAGAATCACAAGCAAGGAGGAACAGGAAAGGCAGGTATAAATAGACAGAGGGCGGGAGCTAGCTCCGTCTGGCCAGGCTGTGATAGGCTCTCCCACTCCTAAGCCTGCCATCCTGAGTGGTGGAAGATGGAGTCAGTCTCACAGACATAGAAGCAGGTGCAGACTGATTACCTATGGGCGTTGACACAGAAGCTGTGCCTGGCAGATCCTTTACACTAATACTGCCACTGCCGGGAATGTTTTTAAAGATAAATATCTACAACATTTAAAATAAAACAAATATATTTCCCTTCTATAGACTTACATCTTATTAATACAACTAAATTTAAATCAATTTAAGGAACTAAAAGCAACAAATGTGTGATCCACAATATATCAGAAAATAAATCAATTTTAAGTGTCCAAAATCAATTACAGTCTTCTGATCTCATAAAAGACATCAGACCATTTTTTAGCACCTTAAGAAAGTTTGTGCCTGACATGCAGAGCAGCTGTTAGTCTGGAAGACAGGTGTCAGATTATATCATAATTTGTATATGATAAATGGACTGATTTCTACAAATATACAGTAAGTACATGTCAAAGATTCCTGCTTTCTAGAAGTCACATGGACTAGGAATAGCTCAGACATATTGGCTAAAACTTGATTGAATGGGGTTTCCTGGTTTTAGCTAATTAACAGTTAATACTTGTATAGTGTATTATAATATACATAGTGCATTAATTCCTGACTGTTTTCAAGATCACTGTTTGCTGTCATTGAGGGGGGAAATAGATTTTACATCCAAAGGCTAAAAACCAGTACAGTTCTGGTCCCGCTCACACCAAAGGGTTTGTTAAAATGTATCCAGATATTCTCTGGATATATCCTCTGTGTGATAAACACATCAGCAACACTAATAATTCTCCTGTCAGTGTAGTTAAAATGAATCAGCCTGGAGTCTAATCTGTTTAGCTCACAGTGGATTGCTAGACTAGATACAACTGTAGCAAACTCTCATCTGTGACCAGTAATAGGTCTGGACAAGTTTTAAGCCACTGGATGTTAACAAGTTGTTCCCATTCACTGACAGAAAGTAGAAATCTTGGAAATTATGAGTAATTGAAACACAAAGTATATTAGAAAGTTGCAAAACTTTTTATTATACAATAACATTTATTTATAAAACCGGAAAACTACTTTAAAGGGGTTGTCTCATGAAGACAACTGTTGAAGCCAGCGCAGTGGCCACCGGAGTGGAAATAAAGTATTACGTGCCAGGCACTTAAATGAGTGGCTGACCATGTAATACATGAAAACTACTCTTGAGGTTCTCCATTTTGGCTCATAGAAGGGAGTCCTGTGTAGTGTATTTTCTGCTATGAAGGCCATATGCCTTACTTAGTGTATGTGAGATGCAGTGTAATATAGATTCCAGCTATTTAACATTATTAAAGAAATATCTTTATTTGCATTATATGATAGGACTAATGACAGGTACTTGATAAAATGAAGTTATTGCCGTGAACTGAGTAATACATTATAATTGTATTAGAACTATAGATATAATTCATCCATTTCCTGACACTAGAAAAAAATCTGAGCAGATGTTTTTGATATTTTTGAAATAGGACAGACTTTCTCAACGTAAACATTTCTTGTCTGTTATTCTAAAAAGGCAGGGAGTTAAAAACCCACCAAAAACAGCACACTGCCGTTTCTTTGTATTGATTTCTGTAAAATGAAACAAATATTTTTTTTAAAAAACACAACAATATGACAGAAGTATTTATATATTTTATTAATTTGTATCTATTTGGTATATGTAATGTATTATCAGGGAGAAAAGCTGTTCACGTCCAACCCTGGAATAACCAATTAGATATACAGAAATTCTGATAAGTTACTAAGAAATTGAAATAATGGAATTTATTTGAAATTCAGCTTACAAAATCTACAAAAATTTCGTTGAGGATTTCTACTACTTTAAATTGGCACTTTGGGTAAAAACCCAAAATTCTGTTCTGCCCCTTCTCACATCCCTGTAAGTTCTATATACTTTGGTCTATGAAGTGTGGAAACATCCAGTCCCTTGCCTCTAAGGCAGAATACTTCCGTAATATTGTGCCATAGGTACTCCATGTACGGCCATAAAGGCTGAGGCCAAAGAGGTTTTTTTCTCACAAGGCAATAATGATACGGGAAGAAATTGTTCATAGTGTCGGAAATGTCTTTTTTTGTATGGCTCCTTCCCAATGAGCCGTCCAATTTAAAAAGGGCTTGACATGCTTATCATATGGTGGCCATATCTTTATGTCTAGAGCCAGCTTTACACACTTCAATTTAGATTCAGGTTTTTTTTTATTAAATAGAAATTAGTGGAAAAACTGTATGTATAATACTATATTACAGTTAGCCATATTACAGATCTTTTTTGTAAGGCTCCGTAATACAACACCCGTAGACTGGTATGAGCCCATTTTAAATGGAGGCATGAGGAGGATTTTTCATTCATGTGGAATTGCTGAAAAAATGTGCTCCATCGTATCGTGTATTACGAAGGTATTCTCCCATGAAAGAATGACTTCAAAGGGGAGAATACGGTGCCTCACAGAAGAATCATCCGAAGGGCACGCAAAACGCTTATACCTTATACCTTATACCTAAGACTCGTAGGGAGTAAGGGAGGGGGTGTGGAAGTGACGTTAGTTTATTTGCTTAGTTGATCCTATCCTGCCATAACTGGCACAGTCACTGACACAATTATTACATTATATAATAATGACATAATATTATATTAATATTAATGATGTAATAATACAGAGCACAAAACACAGATTTACTCTTGCAGTAGAATAGTTTAATTTGCATTATATGTAGCTGCAGAACATCAACGACAAAGAAAAATGTAAACTATACAGTATGGAGCCATTCGATTACAGCCATACACTTAAACTGCTTGGCTGATGTTTCATAACAGTTAGTGTGTTCCTAGCTGGTAAACTGTATTCATTAACCCATTATTACATATCCTTGGTACAATACAGCATGTGAGCAGACTAAGTACAAGTGATAAGATTTGCATCTTGTAAATCTGTTGTCTCTGCATCCTACTGACCTGATTCCAGCGCAGTTTTTCTTTTTTTTCCTGGACTCCCCGTTCCAGAGATCTGGCCCACTGTTGTGTCGTGGCTCATTCTATACTAATTTGCTGTAGTTAGCCAATGGGGTGGGAACTACCCTCAAGCTGCCTTGTTCTCATTGGTCAGTAACAGAGGCAGGGAAGCTAACTCCACCCTGTTGGCTAACTTCAGTGAATTCGCATATAGAGAGCCAACACAAGTGCGTCATATCTCTGGAATGGGGGGGACCCCAGGATATAAAGAAAAACAGCGTTGGAATCAGAGAGACAGCGCTATTCAGGTATGCAGTTCAACTAATTTGACCTAGTGACAGGTCCTCTTTAAGGTGGAGCCTCTTAGTGACACTTTAAATGCAGACGTCTATAAGATGCCTAAGACCAATTCAGGATTCATGCAGTTCGCTACTTCTACAGTTCTCAGAATGTATTAGATAAATACTGTGGGAAGCGGTCCGAGAGCCCCCTAATATCACCAACCTATAAAAAACACATCTAGAAAATAAACAGCAAATGTCTAATATACTGTCCTGTATAATTCTCCAGTGGTTCCATGCCACTACAGCCCCCTAGTCCCCTCTGGGCTTTATATTAACTAGGCCTCAGTGACTTTATATCCATTATGATGTAACATTATGTGTCCTAGTCTAAACACTCCTGTGCATTTATTTTAAGTTGTGTGGTAAAGTACACACAACTTGAGAACAGATAACAACAGTAGAAAGAAGGAAAACTTTCTACTCATTAATATTATGACATCATGTTTTATCATTAATTGCATTAATGCTTTACATTGTTATTTATGGAGTAAAAAATAATAATGACTCCAAGTAATTATTATGTCAGGCGGTTCCCGATCAATTTCTAAAAGAAATAGTGTTGCTCACAAAGTAATTTTATTTAAATTCAGGGGACCAGATAGGAGAGACAATGTTTTCCTCCCGAAGTTTTTCTTTTAAGGAAGACCTGGACTTAAATAGTTAATTATGGCCTGCACTTACTGGAATAGTATTGCAACCATTGGAACGTGAATGTGTAATCTGGCATATATGTTTATACCTTTATATCCACCTTATATATGATGTTTCCTTGACTGCAGATGAGATGTACAAGCTTTAAATGTACTTTAGCCTTCAACAAACTTGGGACAATTATTTTCTACTACTTCACTGTCAATGTAATTAAAGCGTTTTAGGCATTTTTTGCAAAGTACTGATAAAATGTTTATCTAAAGAACTACTTTACTTCAGGTCATGAATATCTTTCTCCTCTCCAGTTTACCACTGCCTCCTTGACAGTAGTCTGCTGTCAGTCATATTAAGGTGCGATTATGACCTCACAATACGACAGGTGTGTTCTCAAAAATGTTAAATCATTGGGGCGGGATACGACCCTGTAAAACCTGTCCATTTTATGGTTTTTCCTTAACGCAACTATATACTATATATATATATATATATATATATATATATATATATATATATATATATATATATATACAGTGAAGGAAATAAGTATTTGATCCATTGCTGATTTTGTAAGTTTGCCCACTGTCAAAGACATGAACAGTCTAGAATTTTTAGACTAGGTTAATTTTACCAGTGAGAGATGGATTATATAAAAAAAAAAAAACAGAAAATCACATTGTCAAAATTATATATATTTATTTGCATTGTGCACAGAGAGATAAGTATTTGATCCCCTACCAACCATTAAGAGTTCAGCCTCCTCCAGACCAGTTACACGCTCCAAATCAACTTGGTGCCTGCATTAAAGACAGCTGTCTTAAATGGTCACCTGTATAAAAGACTCCTGTCCACAGACTCAATTAATCAGTCTGACTCTAACCTCTACAACATGGGCAAGACCAAAGAGCTTTCTAAGGATGTCAGGGACAAGATCATAGACCTGCACAAGGCTGGAATGGGCTACAAAACCATAAGTAAGACGCTGGGTGAGAAGGAGACAACTGTTGGTGCAATAGTAAGAAAATGGAAGACAAACAAAATGACTGTCAATCGACATCGATCTGGGGCTCCATGCAAAATCTCACCTCATGGGGTATCCTTGATCCTGAGGAAGGTGAGAGCTCAGCCAAAAACTACACGGGGGGAACTTGTTCATGATCTCAAGGCAGCTGGGACCACAGTCACCAAGAAAACCATTTGTAACACATTACGCCGTAATGGATTAAAATCCTGCAGTGCCCGCAAGGTCCCCCTGCTCAAGAAGGCACATGTACAGGCCCGTCTGAAGTTTGCAAATGAACATCTGGATGATTCTGAGAGTGATTGGGAGAAGGTGCTGTGGTCAGATGAGACTAAAATTGAGCTCTTTGGCATTAACTCAACTCGCCGTGTTTGGAGGAAGAGAAATGCTGCCTATGACCCAAAGAACACCGTCCCCAAGCATGTAGGTGGAAACATTATGTTTTGGGGGTGTTTCTCTGCTAAGGGCACAGGACTACTTCACCGCATCAATGGGAGAATGGATGGAGCCATGTACCGTCAAATCCTGAGTGACAACCTCCTTCCCTCCACCAGGACATTAAAAATGGCTCGTGGCTGGGTCTTCCAGCACGACAATGACCTGAAACATACAGCCAAGGCAACAAAGGAGTGGCTCAAAAAGAAGCACATTAAGGTCATGGAGTGGCCTAGCCAGTCTCCAGACCTTAATCCCATCGAAAACTTATGGCGGGAGCTGAAGATCCGAGTTGCCAAGCGACAGCCTCGAAATCTTAATGATTTACAGATGATCTGCAAAGAGGAGTGGGCCAAAATTCCATCTAACACGTGTGCAAACCTCATCATCAACTACAAAAAACGTCTGACTGCTGTGCTTGCCAACAAGGGTTTTGCCACCAAGTATTAAGTCTTGTTTGCCAAAGGGATCAAATACTTATTTCTCTGTGCACAATGCAAATAAATATATATAATTTTGACAATGTGATTTTCTGTTTTTTTTTTTTTAATATAATCTATCTCTCACTGGTAAAATTAACCTAGCCTAAAAATTCTAGACCGTTTTTCATTGAATCCAATGAAGAACAGCTCCAAATTACGTTTGTAAAAGACTCCTCGCAAAACGCCAGTACATGCAATTACGTCTGAAATTACGGAGCTGTTTTCTGCTGAAAACAGCTCCGTAATTTCAGACGTAAATGCAGTTATCGTGTGCACATTCCCTTAGACTTCAAGTGGGAGCTCTTCATTCTGAGCTCATCTCCCTGTATGTCCTGTCCAAGGCCGTCAACCCCGTGCTGCTGGGTTTGCCTTGGCTCCGTGTTCACGCCCCCCTCCTGGATTGGAACTCCGGAGAGGTTCTCCAGTGGGGCCCCAAGTGTCTCGACCGCTGAGTGGTGCATGTCCATCCATTCCAGCCTTCTCCTCATCAGTCATTGGCAGGGTTGCCTCCTTGATATCTTCAACAAAAAGGAAGCAGTGACATTGCCACTAAATCGAGCATACGATTGCCCTATCGACTTGGTTCCTGATTCGTCTCCTCCTCGCGGTAGAGTATACCCTCTCTCCTTGCCAGAGACCCAGTCTATGTCGGCCTACATTAAGGAGAATCTGGAGAGGAGCTTTATACAAAAGTCTTGATCCCTGGCCAGAGCCAGGTTTTTCTTTGTCAAAAAGAAGGATGGATCCCTTCGACCCTGCATCGACTACCGAGGCCTCAACCAGATCACGGTGAAGAACAGGTACCCATTGCCATTGATTTCGGAACTCTTTGATCGCATATGGGGGGCAAAAACTTTTTCCAAGCTAGACCTGCGGGGGGCTTACAATCTAATCCGGATCTGTCAGGGTGACGAGTGGAAGACTGCATTTAACACACGTGATGGACACTACGAATATTTGGTCATGCCCTTCGGCCTGTGTAATGCCCCCGCAGTATTTCAAGAATTTGTCAATAACATTTTTCGTGATCTCCTCTATGTCTGTGTTGTGGTGTATCTCGATGATATCTTGATATTTTTTCCCCAGATCTTTGACTCATCAGGTCCATGTCCACCAGGTGTTGCTTTGATTACGGGAGAATCATCTTTACGCCAAGTTGGAGAAGTGCGTGTTCCAAGAGAAGTCTCTACCCTTCCTGGGCTATATAATCTCTGATCAGGGTCTCAAGATGGACCCAGAGAAGGTCAAGGCTGTCCTGGAGTGGCCACGTCCCCAAGGCTTAAGGGCCATACAACGCTTCCTGGGATTCGCCAACTTCTACAGACTGTTCAATCCCAACTTCTCTTCTTTGACAGCCCCCATCTCCACCCTCACTAAAAAAGGGTATGAATGCCAAGGTATGGACTCCAGAGGCGGAAATCGCATTTAAAACCTTAAAAAAGGCCTTCACGTCAACCTCTATTCTTCAGAATTTGTAGTCGGCACACCTTGCTTGTGTTACAAAAATATATATCTTTATTGGATGGATGCCAGAGGCTACATGTGCGACGTCGACGTTTCGGTCGATAAGACCTTCGTCGGGCACTGAGCCGTGCTGGGGACTGGATCGGTGCAAAATATAATGCGTATGTAGCGCTGCTATAGTGAGTACTGGGCGGCTTACCGCTCTAGATGGGCGCTCTAGAGCGGTAAGCCACCCAGTACTCACTATAGCAGCGCTACATACGCATTATATTTTGCACCGATCCAGTCCCCAGCACGGCTCAGTGCCCGACGAAGGTCTTATCGACCGAAACGTCGACGTCGCACATGTAGCCTCTGGCATCCATCCAATAAAGATATATATTTTTGTAACACAAGCAAGGTGTGCCGACTACAAATTCTTAACCTATACCCGGGTTGGGACCCTACCTCGAGCACCCAAAAGAAACCAGTGCCATCTGAACACAACCACATATGAACCTCTATTCTTCATCATCCTGATGTATCCCTACAGTTTTCGTTAGAGGTTGACGCCTCCTCTGTTGGTGCTGGTGCACTTTTGTTCCAGAGAGGTTCGAAAGGCAAGACGGTAGTATGTGGTTACTACTCCAAGCTGTTTTCTCCCACAGAGCGCAACTACTCGATTGGAGATCAGGAGGTACTGGCCATCAAGCTGTCCCTGCAGGAGTGGAGACACCTACTGGAAGGCGCAGCTCATCCTATCCTGGTCTTCACGGACCACAATAACTTGACCTACCTACAGACGGCTCAACGGCTGAATCCTCGTCAAGCCAGGGGGTCATTGTTTTTTGCACGGTTCCGGTTCGAACTCCACTACCGACCTGCCGACAAGAATGTGAGGGCCGATGCCTTGTCTAGGTCATTTGAGACAGAGGACACTATGAAGTCCCCACTGAATATTATCGATCCTTCCTGCATCTACTCTGTTAACCCTCTGCAGGTTAGAGACATTCCTCCGGGAAGAACTTTTGTACGTCTGGCTGACCGTGGAAGAATCCTCCGCTGGGGTCACAGTTCCAAGCTGGCAGGTCACGCGGGTGCTCGTAAGACCCGAGACCTAATTGCCCGTCAGTTCTGGTGGCCAACACTGCCCAAAGACGTCATGGACTTTGTCTCCTCCTGTACGGTGTGTGCGGCAAACAAAGTTGCCCACTCCAGACCAGTCAGTCTGCTCCAACCTGTGCCCGATGCCCCCTGGCGGCATATTGCTGTGGACTTTGTGATAGATCTGCCTCTCTCTGCGGGATGCAGTGTGATCTGGGTGATGGTGGGTCGTTTTTCTAAAATGGCTCATTTTGTTCCCCTGACTCGCCTGCCTTCTGCTGCTCAACTGGCTAACCTCTTTATACAACACATCTTCCGTCTGCACGACTTGCACCTGCATATTGTCTCTGATCGAGGGGTCCAGTTCACCTCAAAGTTCTGGAGAGCACTCTGCAGCCTACTCGGTGTAAAATTGGACTTCTCCTCAGCTTACCATCCTCAGTCCAATGGACAAGTCGAAAGGATTAACCAAATTATGAAGAACTATCTGCGGCACTTTGTCTCCAGACGACATGATGACTGGGTTGCAGCTGCTCCCGTGGGCGGAGTTCTCTTATAATAACCATACCAGTGAGTCCACCACCTCCAGTCCGTTTTTCATAGTCTACGGCCAACATCCTGAAATACCCCTGCCTGGCTCTACTATGTCCCAGGTGCCTGCAGCCGACTCTACCTTCAGGGACTTTCTGCAGATATAGCAGCAGACACGATGTTCTATTCTGCTGGCGGTGGACCGCATGAAGAGAAAGGCAGACACTAGAAGACGAGAACCACCCCAGTTTCTTCCAGGTACTAAGGTCTGGCTGTCTTCCAGGAATATCCGGCTGAGGGTGCCATCTTGCAAATTTGCCCCAGGTTCCTTGGCCCCTTCGAGATTCTGCTACAGATCAATCCTGTGTCGTACAAGCTTCGACTGTCTCCTACCCTCAAGATCCCTAACTCCTTCCATGTCTCCTTGCTGAAACCCATGGTCCTGAACCGCTACTCCAGGACTCCAAGTTCCGCAGTGGCTCCTGGCAGTTCATCCGGAACGTTCAAAGTGAGGGAGACCCTGGCCACCAAGAAAGTGGGAGGAAGGACATTTTATTTGGTAGATTGGAGAGGATTTGGTCCAGAGGAGAGGTCTTGGGAGCCAGAGGAGAACATCGATGCCCCTGTCCTCGTGAAGAAATGTATTTCCCGCTCTGGTCCCAAGAGGAGGGGGCGTAAGAGGGGGGATACTGTAACGTCTATGGCCGGGGGTCGTCATTCAGACTTACCCTCTGACGGCCCCGGCCATGGACATCTGTCTTCGCGTGCACGGCCTTAAAGGGACAGTACGCATCCAGCTGTCATCCACCAATAATTAGCCCAAATGGCTGCTGGACTGTAAAAAGGAGCTCTGCCCACTTGTACCTCACCTGAGCATTGTTGTATACCTAAGTTTGTCTTGCAAAGGGTATCCCAGTGTTTTCCAGTTCCCAGTGTTACCCGTTCCTGCTGCCTGTACACTGTGCTATCGTATCTACAGTGAGAATCAAGTCGTGTCTTCCGCTGCATCTACTGTGAAAGTCAGGTCGTGTCTTCCGCTGCATCCACGGTACCACCTGCTGTGAAAGTCAAGTCGTGCCTCCGCTACTGTCTACATTGCCTCAGGTACCTGTTCCGAACTATAGACATTGTTTTGTACCTTGTTGGCCAGCTGCTACCCCGCTACGTGGTACGGCCCAGTGGGTCCAAACCCCGCTCCGGTCTGGTGTCTCATCTTCCTCTAAACAATACCCCATAGATTCTCTATGGGGTTTAGGTCAGACGAGTTTGCTGGCCAATCAAGCACAGTGATACTGTGGTTATTAAACCAGGTATTGATACATTTGGCAGTGTGGGCAGGTGCCAAGTCCTGCTGGAAAATGAAATCAGCATCTCCATAAAAAATGAAATCAGCATCACCATAAAGCTTGTCAGCAGAGGGAAGCATGAAGTGCTCTAAAATTTCCTGGTAGACGGCTGCGTTGATTCTGGAAATCTACTGGAGCGGAATCATCGACCACAGCGTCGGTCGCTGTGGCCGGGGATTGCGTTTTAGGAGCAGTCCCAGACGTCACTGTCCATATATGGACAGTGAAGTCAGGGACTTTTCCTGGAGAGGAATCACCGGCCGCTGTGGCCGGGGATTCCGCTTCAGGAGTAGGGGACTGCTCCAGGAGAAGTCCCTGACGTCACCGTCCATATGGACAGTGAAGTCATGGACTTCTCCTGTAGAGGAATCACCGACCACAGCGTTGGCCACTGATTCAGCTTTAGGAGCAGTTCCTGACGTCACTGTCCATATATGGGGACTTTTCCTTATGCAAAATCCCCAATTGCCACAGCTTCGGCAACATTTTGCATCAGTGTTTTTCCCTGTCCTTTTTAAAAACAGATGAATTTCATTTGTCAATTTTTTGCCACACACTTCCCTCTATAGATAATGCCACACAGCCCCTGTAGATACTGCCACAGCCCCCCTGTAGATAATGGCACACACTGCCCTCTGTAGATACTGCCACACAGCCCCCTGTAGATACTGCCACAGCCCCTGTAGATAATGCCACACAGCCCCCTATAGATACTGCCACAGCTCCCCTGTAGATACTGCCACAGCTCCCCTGTAGATAAGACCACACACTGCACTCTGTAGATAATGCCACACACAGCCAACCTGTAGGTAGTGCCGGACAGCCCCACTGTAGATAATGCTACACAGCCCCCTTGTAGGTATTGCCACACAGCTCCTTTTACATAATCCTCCCAGTAGATTGAACCCCCCCCCCCCTGTAGATGGTACCCTCCCTTTCCTGTAGATAGTGCCACTGTAGGGAACTGCTCCAGGAGAAGTCCTTGTCTTCAAAGTTTGCCATCAGGGACTTCTCCTGAAACGTTCACCTACTCCTGAAGCGGAATCCGTCGGCCGGTGATTCCGCTCCAGGAGAAGTCCCTGACTTCACTGTCCATTTATGGACAGTGACTTCTCCTAGAGCGGAATCACCAGCCACAGCTGTGTCAGAGATGACTGTGGCCGGGGATTCCACTACAGGAGAGGTCCCTGAAGTCACTGTCCATATATGGACAGTGAAATCAGGGGCTTTTCCAGGAGCGGAATCACTGGCCGCTGTGGCCGGGGATTCCGCTTCAGGAGTAGGGGACTGCTCCAGGAGAAGTCCCTGACGTCACTGTCCATATATGGACAGTGAAGTCAGGGACCTCTCCTGGAGCGGAATCCCCGAGCGGCATCGGCTACTGTGGCCGGGGATTCTGCTTTAGGAGCAGTCACTGACGTCACTGTCCATATATGGACAGTGAAGTCAGGGACTTTTCCTGGTGTGGAATTCCCGGCCACAGCTTTGGCAACACTGTGGCTGGGGATTAGGGATTCCGTTCCTACAGGGAGCAAAAAAATCTCCTCCTTCTCACATGCAATTCGCACTGTGAGGATAATTGAGCGAACGAGCGGCAGAAAGCACGGCCTTCACTCGGATCACATCCAAGTGACAGCCGTGCTGTACACGGCCCCATAACTTCTATGGCAGCCGTGCGGCCGGGAGAACGGCGCAAAATAAAGCATGTTCCGTTCTTTCAAAATCATTTTAAAAAATTGGTAACACTGCCATATATATATATATATATATATATATATATATATATATACAAACATTATATTAGAAAAGTCACATTAGGTTAAAATAAAATATAAAACTTATTCCTGGCCAAGCCCTTTAATTTTTTATGGGGGGAATGGTAGAAAAAAAATATTGCCATTGTTTTATTTGGTTTTTTTTGGACGCTGTTCACCCGGTGGTTTAATTAATGTGTTGACTTTATTTTTCGAGTCGTTACGATCGTGGCAATACTATATATGTGTATGTGTTATTTTTTTTTACACTTTTACTAAATAAAAAACACTTTTTGGGGATTGTTTAACTGTTTCACTTTTTTTTTGTCCCACTAGGGGACTTCACTTTGTGATCTTCTGATCGCAGATATAATGCTTTGGTATACTTAGTATACCAAAGCATTATTGCCTGTCAGTGTAAAACTGACAGGCAATCTATTAGGCCATGCCTCTAATAGGCAGTTGTTGAAGGCAGACCTGGGGGCCTTTGTTAGGCCCCCGGCTGCCATGGAAACCCATCGGCGCCCAGCGATCTCGTCGCGGGGGTGCCGATGGTGTGACAGAGGGACCTCCATCCCTCTGTCAAATACATTAGATGCTATTGACAGCGTTATCTAATGGGTTAAACTGCCTGAATCTGAGAGCACTTCGATTCCGGCAGTTGCGGCAGGAGCCTGCATGTGTATAACAGCCATGCTCCTGCCGCTGATTTCTTGGGTTCGGTGGCAGTACCCACGAGATCAGAGCAACAGATATATCCGTCTCTATGCGGGAACTAGCTCTTGCTTGGGACGGTTATATCCGTCCTTCGTTGTTATGGGCTTAAACAGAACCTTTGCATGTTTACTTTTATTACATCCTAAACTATTCACACAGGTAATATCAAATACGTTCTAAAATGTTTTCCGTGAATCGACCCATAATAATTGTACCTCGATAAAAGTGATGGGTTCCATATCAGCTTCAAATGGGGTTGTCTTCTGTTGTACCATTGGGGCCCATTATTGTGTCAGAACCTGAGCCGACCGGGGGTGGCCCAGTTTAACCCTGCTACTGATAGTGTGATCAACTTGCAGGAGAGCAGGTAGAACCAGCAATAGACAAACACTCCTTCACACTTTTTTTTGGTACAGTCTGTGAAGATTTACAATCTTTTGTATTTCTGGATTTAGAGCTGTAACTAATATTTGCCTTTTTGCTAATTTTTCCAGTATAAAGGGGGGTATACTTTTTTAAATGTAATAGATATGTTTATTAATAGAGTGGATTTCTGAACTCCGCTTTGCTTAATACATTTGTCATTTATCTAAGCATATATCTAAGACATCATACACCTACACCTGGTACAAAAGCCGCTTTTGCTTTCATACACACTATTGTCTGGCCATATAAAAGATGTTCAGTACATAAAGTCACCCTCTTCTCACTACTACAGCAAGATGAGAGCTGCTTGTTCCTGTCTATACAGTATTTGAATGGCTCCAGCTTTTATTCATCAATAAATTCATGTCACAAGGACGCCGTTTCTTTCAGCATGTCTATAATTAAACATTTTGATTGACCGTGACACATCTCGCTGGAATGATGTATATGCTACATCGTCCAAGTCAAAGAATGCTGACTCCAAATGATGGGCAAATCCTTTACACACACAAACCTACTCCCTCGACACAGACTAGTTTGGCGAATGCAGAGATGTCTATTTTTAAGCCCCCCTTTTCTTGTACTAACTATTCTTGTATGTGCACTTCATGGAAAATTCTTATGGAAAAGCATTATATGGGCAGAAAATAGTGCCATTCAAATACCTTCTTTATTTGGCAGCACCACAGCTGAAGGTACCAGGGCTCTTATAGGATTTCCACCCAAAACGTAAAAATAGCCCCATGTTAATAAATCAGAAGTAAGAAAGAGTTTGATAATCATGTTTACCTTACACATTAAATGCACTGGGTATCTCTGACCCAGTATAAGTTTCTCTCCATGGCATTATTTAGAGCAAGAAAGAAGACTGATAAATTCACTAGACTACACAGAGGTCTAATATTAGGCATCAATAAAATCTGGGAAAATATCATGCTACCTCTTTGCCTTATGATTATTTATTTATGTAGAGCCATTAAAGGGGTATTCCCTGAATCAATAATTATCACCTATCCACAGGATAGGTGATAATTGTCTGATCGCTGGGATCCCACCAATCTAGTGAAAGACAGTCCCAAACCCCCAGTTCCTCCTCGCTGCACCCCCCGCAGTGAGAAGGATCTTGAATGGAGCAGTCGATCAGCATGCAATGGGGCCCCTGCGATCAGACAATTATCACCTATCCTGTGGATAGGTCCATTCTGGTACAAACCCTTTAACTTCAGCAGTACTTTACATAGAATAATATTGGGGTAACACATTTAAAAAATTTCAAAAGACAGTGTGGTAGGCATCCTGCCCATACGAGCCTATAATTCATAATCAGTTAGCAGCACTAAAACTATCAGGTAGTGGGAATATTGGATTACCGGTTGAGGGACTTTTTCGTTTGAGGGTTTGGAAGGTTAGAGGGTGTCACTGCAGAGCTGAGGTTACTTATAGGGTGATTTAGAGACTAAATATACGGACCAGAATTTGATATGGATTTGTAGGACAAAATGAAGATTTTGAATTGGAGGTTTTAGGCTACGTCTTCACCCTATACTCAATGGGGAAGTCGTAATCTGAAGTATTTGGTGCTGCACACATAAATGAATCACTTTTTCATGTGAGATATTTGAGTTGTTTTTTTTGCATTTCTATTTTATTTTTTAAGATACAAAAATGCAGCATGCCCATTTGTTATCAACCACATTTTGTGAAAATAAGTTATTAAAATCCTATTCACTAAAATGTAAGGGTACGTTTACACTAGATTTTTTGCCGTATGTTTTAGTAACTGATCATGACTGACCCTATTTATATCCATTAGACAAACTGCTGCTGAAGTGCATTAGTTTGCAGTCATCAAAAAACATACTGCAAAAAAACCCCAAAAAACACTAGTGTGAATGCACCCTAACATTTGTCTGCAAAGCTGGAATCACAGATGCATACTTTGTGTCATTTTGTTATGCAATATTTTAACTCACATTCAGGAATGGTTACAAAAGAGAGGAAACATATCAGTCTTTCCTTCATACTTTTTCTACTTTTTGGATCCACTTCTGTGTTTGGCTCAAAAACTGACACAAAAAGATGAATGTGAGATTCAAGCCCTATGGTAAAATACAGCAATGGTACCCTAATAGAGTAGTTCCACTGCAGTAAGTAAGCTTAGGATCATATCACGTTTGTGCTCTACATTTGGTGTATATGTTGGGAAATGCTCCGGACATGTCTAACGTGCCTATAACAAGTTCTGTTGGCCAGACATTTGGTTGGTTTATGCTAGTATACCTTTCTTCAACTATATTAAAAAGTTTAGTCAACTATGCTTTTCAATTCAACTGGACGCTGCAAAAAAAAAAAAAAGTATATAGTAGACTATTTGTTAAACCAATGCATTTAATGATTTTTTTCTTGCTGGAAAAATAAAAGTTATTTTCCGATTCTTTTATAAATTCTTCCTAAGATAAGATTTTCACTTTATATAGTAAAAATGCTAGACAAATTTGACACATTATGAGCATAAAAAGAGGCTTGCATGTCTGCATTACATTCACACAACTTGACTCTGCTCCTCTTTACCATTATAATCCGACTTACGAAAACATGTTGCTCATTATGCTTATGTGGGGATTTTTGACAGATGTTTTTATTTCATTGTTCAAGCTGAAAATGTGGCAAAGAAAAAGTAGCAATTCAACCTTAAGACAAAACATAATGGGACAGATTTATTAATAATGGCTTAAAGATATATAGGTTAAAACTAGAGGTGTGGATCCACTGGGCCGTACCGCATAGCGGGATAGTAGCTGGCCAAACAGGTACAATGCAATGTCTATAGTTCAGAAAGAGTACCTGAGGCAACGTAGACAGTAGTGGTAGATTCAGGCTAAGATAAGGATCCGACAGTAGACAGACACCCGGCGTTACAATGCTGTTTGATAGATTCAACAAATCCACGGCCATATAGCAAGTATGCGACCCGACGTGGTGAACATGTATCAAATCAAGATTCTTTCTGGCATATGCATTAATATATTTGGCCAACAATATATGTGCCAAGAAAATAGGTGCACGAGACGCCAGAACCGAGGCGCAAAAACAATAATAAATCTCCCCCAATTTCTTTGCACTTTTACACATTGTCTGTGCAGGGCAGTCTCATGAGTGTAGCTGGCCCTCCCCATAACATCAATGTCATCTGAACCTGCTGATTTTGGCGGGATTGATTCTGCAGTCTAATGTTCTATTTTCATTAATGGTTGTATTGTAGCACAAATTGTTACTTGTAGGACCGGTGTAAGCTTTTGTAGTATGCTATGTTCATTTAAAAAAAAAAATCACTGGCTGCCTCTAATTCTATTACTGTTGTGGGTCATATTAACCTTATTCCTTTCCAGTAAATCTTTCTGTAGATTATATCTTATTGAGAGAGAGCATTTTCTAATTTACTGAGAAACGGCGGGAGAGGATAGTTAGGTTTTGTCAACTTGTCTACAGGAGGCAGAAATTGACATTTCTGATTTGTAATAGCTGGCTGTTTGCTGCCTTTGTCTGCCATGCAGGCCTTTAGTTAGGCCTCGTGCACACTTCCTTCACCGTTTTAGCGGCCGTTTTTGACGGATCCGTGTGCCCGTTTTAGCGGCCGTGTGGTATCCATGTGTACTCCCGTGTGCACTCCGTGTTTCCGTTTCCGAGCGCTGAACATGGTAATGTCCAGGGTGCTGAAAGAGCAGGGTTGTTCAGCGCCAGTCACTGTACAGGGTGCTGAAAGAGTTAATGGGCTGCACTGATCAGCGGTAACTCTTTCAGCACCCTGGACAGTGACTAGCGCTGAAGAATGATCATGCTCGGCGGTCCCAAAATACAATTTTAATGAAATAAAAACCAAAAAAATCAGTTCATACTTACCCAGAACTCCCTGCATTTTCCTCCTGTCCGGCCTCCTGGGAAGACGTTTCATCCCATGTCACCACTGCAGCCAATCACAGGCTGTAGTGGCGGTCACGCCGGACTGGATGACATCAGAAGGCCGGCCTCCAGGGATGATGCTTCATCCCACGTGACCACCTCTGCAGCCAATCATAGGCTGCAGCGGCCACATGGACTGCCGCGTCATACAGAAAGGTCGGACTGGAGGAAGAAGAGGGACTCGTCACCAAGACAACAACCGGGGTACGTATGAACTGCTTTTTATTTTATTTTTATCAGAAGCCTCTTCTCTCTATCAGTGATGGATAGATAGAAGTGGCTGCCGATTAGTGTAATATCTCTAATGTACTTCTGCCCTCCCAGCCGTTGCTAGGCAACGGCTCCGTCACACATGGACGTCGCACGGATGCTTTCTGTGTGCCTTCAGTTTTTTTGATGGCCCCATTGACTTGCATGGGCCGCATGGTCACGGAATCTCTGACCAAAGTAGGACATGCTCTACTTTTGTCGGAACGGAGCAACGGGACCGTCAAAAAACTGAAGTGTGCATGGGGCATTGAAATGAATGGGTCAGGATGCTAGCCGTCAGAAAAACGGCTAGCACCCTGAAGAAGAAGACTGAAGTGGGCATGAAGCCTTACACATCCTGTAAACAATTTCAACTTTGAGGGTACACAATGTATTAAGGCGTAAGACACAGTTAGCGAAAATCTTTTACAGTAATGTGACAAGGCTACTAAATGCTTCACATCCTCTTTGTTCCTTTGATTCAGTGAAAGAGCATTTAATTGAACTGGCTGATGTAAAAGGTAATGGGACCTGAAAATTTTGTTTCTATCCTTTTTATTAGTCCGCTTAGAACCACTATTAAACTGTTTGTAAACTGTGAGTATAGTTGACCTGCCCTATCACTTGCACATCTGCACTCTTGAACAGCCCTCATTTTCCCCTTCCCGGTGATGGGCCACTCTTCTCTGAACCCACTGTTGTTGAAGTTTACAATACCACCATTTCCCTTTCTCCACCTGTAGACGACAGCTGGAGGGAACGACAACTGCCTTATGCCCAAAATACTGCCATTGTTTCCATCAAATACTGTCTGTAAGCAATGATTTGTTACTGCATGGAAAGCTGAACTTTACACAACACAAGCAACATATTCCACTTTGAGTACTCGAATCTCCCACTTGGAACATACTAAGGACAGCAAAATCCACTCCCTCAAAGGTCCCATTTTCGCCCAGACTCAATCCATAATTGCTATGGGACATAGATGGGAAGACTTCAATAGTAAACTCAGGAGGAGAAATTTTAGCGTACATGCACTTCAGGAGACCCCCTCTCATCTGACTACCTAGTTAATTCTCTACCTTATTATCTGGTGTACTGGGCATTCCCTTGATATCTATAGCTCTAGAACTGGCTTTCAGAGTAGCCGAAGCTCACAAGTTGGACCCATCAGAGCCAAGGGAATATACTTGGCATCTTACATAACTGCAAGGATCAGAATGACCCACTGGCCAAAGAGAGGACTGCCCCAATCACCTTGATCAGTGATGTATCCATTCAGAGGTTCTTAATAGGTTCTTATCAAAACAGACACATCTAGCCTCTGCTTTTATTTTCAAGTGATCCAACCCTGCTAAAAAAAAAAAAAAAAAAAAAAAAGATGACCAATAGACATAGTTGTTTAGAGATAAAATGAATAAAATAAAGATACTACCTATAATTCTTTACATTCTCCAGGCCCTTCCTTTTAATATTTCTAAATTTGTCTTTAAAATATGAATCCTGATACTCTTTATTAAGCCATCAGAGACATTGAGCTTATTACACCAAAGTATTAATGGTTGAGTCAGACTCCATGAATAATTTTTTTTTATTCTGTACTGGTTCAGACATATCTCCACCAAAAAGTGGCTGCAAAAATATTCTCCCACCCAGACTTTTCCCCATCTCTATCTCCGATGTTTACTATTCTGGGCAATTCATCATATTTTGCCTGTATCGAAGACAATCATTTCTACCGCTGCCGTTTGTATGGAGACAATACCATTTAATGTCTGGTGGTAAGGTCTCATTGAGGCTTTGAAAGAGATGTTTCTCAATGTTCTTTTTCTTGAAATACATAAATTTACGTTTTCTTATAATTGCTGTAACTTAATTAAAATGCTACTTCTACTTTATTTTCTCACCCAGCAGAGAGCTGTTCCCTGAGTAGTTGTTATTCATGTATGTAACAATTAGATATACAGTATAACAATCTCAAAATGTAGAAAATTAGAAAAATTGCTCTTTTAAACATGCAACCATGAGCTATTCATCTGATATGTTAATAGAATCAGCTGAAATTCAATACTTTTCTTTAACAAGTTTATTATACCACTCGCTGCCTTTTGAGGATTGAATGCCCTGCTGAAATGTTCTTGCTGGATTATCTCGTATTTTTAGATTGACTGTCACTTTCTCATTAGGAAAACGTGAAATTAAAAATGAGAGCACTTGGTAAGCACTTTCTTTTTATGACTATGAAGTTTGCCAAGTGCTAATTTGTCTTTCTTATGAAAGAAACTCAGTGCAGCTATAGATTTTATACAGGTCATGTGTGGATTACGCTTTCCTTGGTGGAAAATATTATGTACCTAATTACATGACCTCTTGCATACGCTCCATGTAGTATAGCATGCTCGTGTCGAGTTCCAAAGGTACTTCTTAGGCCCTATGCACACGGCCGTGCCCGTAATCACAGCCCGCGATTGCAGGCACAGCCGGCTTCTGACAGCCGCCCGCATTTTCGGGCCGTGCTCCCATACAAAGTATGGGAGCACGGCCCATAAAACACGAAAAGCCGACATGCTCCATAATTCCCAGCAGAGTTCTACGGCACGGACACCGATCCGTAGCGATACAGAAAGGTGTCCGCGGCCAATAGAACTGAATAGGACCGTAATTGCGGACCGTATTACGGTCCTCAATTAAGGAGAATTTTTACGGTCGTGTGCATGGGGCCTTATTCATTAAGGGGATCACTGATCGCAATGCATTAACGTCTCTAGACTATATCTCTCTATATAATGGTAATCTGAAGATACATAATTCCACCCATTTCTATACTGTAAAATCCGGTAGACTTTAAGATACATTTTATTACAAACAGCAGGTAAATGTGCAGCTCTGCAAGAACCACACAACACTGATATAAATGGTGGATGATATTATAAAACTTCTGGCGAGCCAAGCATTTGGATACAATCCAGTCAAATGTGAAAATGATGCAACGGTTTAGATGAACATTGATGCAGACATTCAGATCTCGCAATTGAATATTTGACATGAATGATAATAATAATTCTACGTTAGCACAAATATTAATCTGAGCGGCAGATCTCAATGTCAAAAAGATATTTTCAGCAATGTGCTCATGTAGCGATCTATCAGAAACTGGATCTCATGTTTGAATACGGTCTAATGTTGGATTCACACACAAAATGTAGGTCAGGTTTATGTGCCATTTTTAGTAGCCTTTTTATCTTTGGCAATACAAAGTGGTCAGGTTTTTGCTGGTAGTCGATAGGAAAATATAAAGCTCTCTTCACACAATGGGCCTCATTTATCAACACTGTCTAACAAAAAAGTGAACTTGTTGCCCATTTTAACCAATCAGAGCTCAGCTTTGTTTATCACAGAGCAGTTTAAGAAATTAAATGTGAGCTGTGATTGGTTGCTATTCTGTTTTCATAAATCAGGCCCATTTGGGCAGATTTACTAATACGGTCTTATATTTAGGCAGCTTAGAGTTATGACTAGATGCACCAAATTTATTACAGTAGCTTATGCTGGATGACAAATATGGAGCACCTTTAAGCACTTCTGTCCAACTTTATACCACCTTTTCGTTGGCTTATTTTAGTGCACTTTTTTGCAGCAAAAGTTAGGCACAGTTTGGCTCATTTTAAGCCACGACCCCTTCTCCCCTAAGCCATGCCATCTTGTTGGAGGAGTGTCTTAAACATCTGTTCTTTTTCTTGCATTTCATTGGTGGATTTGTCTAAAATGATTTGCGTCAAAAAGGGGGAATTTAGGCGAGAATTCTGGTGCAACACCAATAGTAATGAAAATGCTTGAAAAAGACCACTGCGTGGATTGAAACGTTGCAGCTTTTTTTTGTCAGATATTTCTACATCTGATTGGATGCTGTCGACTTCTTCCAACAACACCAATAGTCAGTCTGACCCATTGTGCTTTTGTTTGTCTAATTTTATAGGCGCTTTGGCCGTGATTTTTTTTCCTCCCAAACACTGCATGCTATAGGGTATGGTATTTTTGATGGACTATTTAAATTTTAACAAATACTGCACCACGAACCGCAAGGCTGGGTTCACACGACCTATTTTCAGACGTAAACGAGGCGTTTTATGTCTGAAAATAGGGCTACAATACGTCGGCAAACATCTGCCCATTCATTTGAATGGGTTTGCCGACGTACTGTGCAACCTGTCATTCACGCGTCGTCGTTTGACAGCTGTCAAACGAAGACGCGTAAAAATACAGCCTCGTCAAAAGAAGTGCAGGACACTTCTTTCAGACGTAATTTGAGCCGTTCTTCATTGAACTCAATGAAGCACAGCTCAAAATTTACGGCTGTCAGAGAAGCCTCGCAAAATTCGAGGAGGAGCAATTACGGCTGAAACGAGGCAGCTGTTTTCTCCTGAAAACAGTCTGTCATTTCAGCCGTAAAAGCCTGCTACCGTGTGCACATACCCCAACTCTGTGTGACCTCAGTTTTTGGACAATTTTTTATGGCGTTTATGGCACCAAAAAAAAACAAGTGTGAAGGAAGTCTCAGTCTCTATGCAAATAGAAGAGCCTTATGCACTTTATGTGCTGTTGTTTGGAGCCTTCATTCAGCACTGTATTATGGAGATATGTATATATGAAGAATACTTTCGTAATAGGGTATCTAATTCATCACTGCAGCGCAGGGTGGCTTCACATGTAAAGTTTTTAGGAAAAAGCCACTCCGCCCATAGACCTCCATGGGTTTTTTTCCTTTTTAAAAAAACGCATGTATGTATTTTTTTTAGGCATTATTCACATGAACGTGTTATACGTCCGTGCAATGCGCGTGAGTTTCACGCGTGTCGCACGGACCTATGTTAGTGAATGGGGCCGGCCAGACTGTCAGTGAATTTCACGCAGCATATATGCGCTGCGTAAAACTCACGACATGTCCTATATTTGGCCGTGCTTTGCGCAGCACACACCCATTGAAGTCAATGGGTGCATGCAATTCGCGCACGGCACAGGGAAGCACTTCCGGGTGCCGCGCGTGATGCGCGCTACAGTAGTAAAAAGAATGAATGAAAACAGAAAAGCACCACGTGCTTTTCTGTTTGTCAACATAAAACCAGAGTGACATAATGATGCCGGCTGCGCGAAAATCGAGCAGCCACGCACCATATGCTGATGCCACACGGACCTTTTGCGCGAGCAAAACGGACACGTCCGTGGGAATAAGGCCTTATAGTGTTTTTTTGTGGTATTTTTTGAGAATAAATCATGCCATTTTCAGCCATTAGGAAAACAATTTCGGAACCCGGATAATAACTAACAAATATGCATATTATACTGTTTATCACATACCAGACACAGGTTCCCAAACTTGTGAGGGTTGGTGAGATCATTACCTTTACATATTATAAATGTTATACTCTGTCTTCACTTTCTTCATAAGCATGAGATTCCATAAGAACACTACTGTTAGGGTATGTTCCCACAGACAGAATACACTGCAGATTTTCTGCAACTGAAAATTTGCAGCGGAATAAAAAAAAGCAGGCAAATCAGTCACAGAAATTGTAGCAAATACTAAATTTTTTCTGGAGATTTAGTATGAAGCATATATTATAGCAAACTTTATGTGCACCTGTAGATTTTCTACAATTTTTACTGCGATTCCACTGCGGTATTGCTGTACGCACTGCGACACAACTTGAGAGTTGTAGTGCAGAATTTCAACTTAACATTAAAGTCTATGGGCCAAACACGGAGCATTTTCGCACCGGATCTGCTGCAGATTTGAAAGTCGCACTGCAGAACACGTTTCACGCGACTTTTCTGTAATTTATTCCTGCAGTGTGGGCGTGAGATTTGCAAAATGTTATGCACTGTAAATGCTACAGAATTTTGTTGCAGAAATTCTGCAGTATTTACACTATGTGGGAACCCAGCCTAAAGAAGTGGGGAGAACAATATGGGAAATGGTTTCAGTAATTTCTACGGCAGAACTCTGTTCCTACATCTCAATGGCATGTGCATTGGATTTTTACAAATCCCATTCAAATCCCAGCCTATGGCCGCCCAAAGTACAATGCAGTTTTGTCAAGTTTTTACCATGATTTTGCCGCAAATCACTGCAAAAAAGTGACCAAACTGCATTGTGTATGTCCTGCAAAAAGACCTTAAGGGTATGTTCACACGCAGTGACTAAAAATGCCTAAAACATACGGAGCTGCTTTCAGGCGAAAACAGCCCCTGATTCTCAGACGTTTTTGTAGCAACTCGCGTTTTTCGCAGCGTTTTTTACGGCTGTTTTTGGAGCTGTATTTCAATGGAGTCAATGAAAAACTCCTCCAAAAACGTCCCAAGAAGTGTCCTGCACTTCTTTTGACGAGCCGTCATTTTACGCTCCGTATTTTGACACCGACGCGTAAAATAAAGGCTCGTGGGAACAGAACATCGTAATTCCCATTGAAAGCAATGGGCAGAAGTTTGTAGGCGTATTAGGGGCGTTTTTTCAGGTGTAATTCGAGGCGTAAAACGCCCAAATTACGTCTGGAAACACTGTGTGTGAACATACCCTAAGACATAAGGTTACATGACCTTATCTCTAAACAGTAGTAAGAACTGCAGAGACCTGCTGGTCCTAGAACAGCAGCAAGACTATAGAGAGAAGACTGTGATGTGAGCTGCTAGGTAAGTATAAGGGAATGGATTTGTTTAAGGGGTCTGTATTTAGGGGGTCTGGTCTGGTGTCTATATTTAGGAGGTCTGGGGTCTGTATTAGTTTAAAGGAGCACTCCACTTTTTTTTCCCCCTCCATTTGTACATTGGTGTTTCAGTGGGGTGCTGTGTGCAGAAATTCTTACCTGATCCGTGCATCACCTCGTTTTAGGGGCTAGTGCCGTCCACGTGATCACATTCTGACCTGGTCTGTGCTCACTATGCTTTTGAGAAAACCGGCACTCAGGCTCTCAATGCATTCCTATGCAACCTCGTTCTCTCTCCCATAGGAATGCATTGAGAGCTTGAGTTTCTGTTATCTTGCAGGTTAATACTATTATGGCGATACCAAATTTATATTGTTTTGTTTTTTTATTATGTTCTACTATTACAAAAAAAGCAATTAGTTAAAAAAAATTGTTTTGTGTTGCCATATTCTCAGCCCTATAACTTTTTTTTATAATTATGTCAATGGAGCAGGGTGTGGGCTTGTTTTTTGCGGGGCAAGCTGTAGATTTTATTATTAACATTTTGGGATACATAGGACTTTTTGATTTCTTTATATTTTACGATGGCAGACCTAGAGACCTTCAGCAAACCTCCAGGTGTCATGGCAACCAATCACTACCATGCGATTTTCTCACGGGTTGGCAAATTGGGGAACAGAGGGCGCCCTCTCTCTTATTTTAACCGCTCAGATGCTGTGGTCGCTATTGTTTGAAACAGCCGGCACCCACCGTGTATGGCTTGGGCTCAGCTCCTGAGCTCAGCCATGTTGAGGTAGCGCACGTCCAATGTAACTGAACATAAAATGTCACAACGAGGTTAAAGAGTAGCTATCTTCATTTGATCAGGAGTCAACACTATGAAGAACACATGGTTTTATGTGGCCTTCCAATAAATGCAGGTCTGCAGGTGGGTGAGCATGGTTACATGCTTTTGCACAAATATGTAGATGGTAGATTATATAATATATATGTAGACGTTAATATCAACACTGTACAATGCACATACTGATACATAGGACACACTATGAATTGTAAATATGTTTGTTGTGTGGAATAAGACCTATATATAGTAGAGAAGGATATAAGTAATTATATTTATACCTTAAGTCAATGTATCAAAATATTTTTTAAACGTCAGAGCAGTCGTGAGTTACTACAGCAATGCTTCCTGTGCTGACACGTGAACGATTGTCAGTACATGTGAATTTTAAATTCTTTTGAAAATCTCCGAATATTATTGAGGCACGAAGCATTAAAAATAATTTCTGGAGTCAAAATTGTCATTAATAAAGGGAAACCCAACATTAAATCTCTTATTTGTTCTCCTATGAATATATGAATAAGCCACATCAGTCATATCAGTTGTAACAATAGGGCTATTGTCACTTATAAACTTAATGGACCTTCAAATTTTAGCCTGAAGAACTCATGAAACTGCTAACCTATATATAATAGGTACCATAAAAAAAATCTTCATGTCCTTAAGGAGACACTCCAGTGATTTTTTTTTTTATTGCGGCCCCCGTTTGTAAAGTACACCTGGTAAAAGGTAGGGCAGCTCATCCTCTTACCGGGCGCCTTGTTGCCGAAATATCCTGGCCGCAATTATGTCCGCACTGTGACCTGATGATACCTACAGCTTCTGCTGTGTGGACCGGTAGTCTCTTTCACATTGCATCCCTATGAGACTCACATTGAGTATCTCATAGGAATTGTAACAACTGGCAGGTATGTGGACCCACAGGGCTACTCCGCCGTAACGGAGCAGCTGCTGGTCAACAGAGTCTGTGAGAGTTCGTAATCATAAAGTACCTGGAAGGTCAGAAGTGGGTATATGACAGAAAGTCAGGGGGAAGCAGGCCTGTGCAGGATAATGACGTTTAACTAGGACACCGGACTGGAGTAGTGCAGTTGTCTCGGACACTGGACTTGGCTAGGACACCGGACTGGAGTTATTGCAGTCGTCTTGGACTTGGCTAGAACACCGGACTGGAGTAGCGCAGTCGTCTTGCACACTGGACTTGGCTAGGACACCCGACTGGAGTAGTGCATGCAATCGTCTCGGACACTGGACTTGGCTAGAACACCAGACTCAGATGGTGAGTCGTCTCAGACACTCGGTTTGGCACAGGCACCAGACACAGATGGTGAAGTCATCTCGGACAGATGGCTTAGGAACTAGAACTAGACACAGATATTGGATACTGGAAACAGGATTCAGGATACGGGATACAGGATACAGCTAAGGAACCATTTGCAATACAAACGTAGGGAAGACACAACATTGCTCAGGCAAGGAAGGAGTAGGCAGAGTTCCTTTTAAGGTTCTGGGAGTGCTGGGATAGGTTGAGGAAGAATTTCCTGGTGCGCGCGCTAGCCCTTTAAGGGCACCCTACGAGCATCAGCTGAAGAGGAGAGCAGTGCGTGCCAGTGTCTCTGAGGGAGGAGACTCCGGCAAGTCCTGAGAGATCTGCGGTTGCGCCTGCCGGTAAGTGGAAGATGCTGGCGGTCAGCGACCACAGCCATTACAGGAATGCATAGTGAAAAACACTTCCACTGCAGCCCTGTGACATAATTGTGGCCAGATAGTTCAGCAACAAAGTGCCCGGTAAAAGGATGAGCTGCCCTACCTTTTGCGGGTGTACTTTACAAACGGGAGCCGCAATAAAATAAAAAATCACTGGAGCGTTTCTCTATAAAAAATACAATGTACCTGTGTGGCAAATGTTTATGCTGGTGGTAACACATGAAAACAAAGCACACCTTTATCGATAACATTACACAGGCAGGCCATCTTAACACAGATCTACCTGGCAAAAAGATCACAATCATCATGTGACTATTTGAACATCACAAAATCTTACCAACATTTTTATGTAACCTAAGCAATAGATAAACATGGATTTAAATGTCATTTATTCGAGTAACCAGAACAATGATGAATGTATTTAGTATTATCTACTCTAGAGTGTATAAGTAGCCCTCTATGTTACAATGTCAGAGTTGAAACAATTTTTTGATGCACAAATAGCTCAATGAGTCAAAATTGATGGCAAACAGGATGTTCCAAATTTTTTTGCCCGACATTGTCTCTTAATGTTGGTTGTATAATGATCTTGTTGTGAAACCAGATTGGATATAACTGTGGGCTTGGTTCTACGGTTTCTTCTGTTTCTGGTGGATTGTCTGATGAGGGTGTTGCTGGACAGGGCGTTTGCAGCATGCAGACATTGTGGATTGTCAAACGGAAATAAGTGCCAAGTTTTACAATGATTGTTGTTACAGAGTGGAATCCTACTCATGCACCAACATAATCATAATACCATGTATCTGTAAAAGAAAATAATTACTTATTACTACTAGTTGTCAGAAGAAGGTAAGAAAACATCCTAGGATGATGGGAGTACTTCAGGCTAAAATCCAAAAATGACCAATAAATTTGGTTTTCCACTTTTGTCAAGTTAGTAATAAAATTATTTTCAGCCACTGAAGTCATAACGTAGGTGTAGCTGTTTCTTGTTAACAAACAAAATGGCTGTTATTTCAAAATTCACATAGGATGCCACCCAGCTTCCCCAGAATACTGAATAGCAAATAAGGCTATTTATGTAGTCATGCAGTAGTTGTCACTCAACTTTCCCATAAATAGCTGAATAGCATTTTGTCAACCTAAGGGCTCATGCAAATTACCATATTGTACCATATTGTATGGAGTCATAATATGGTGATATATAGGGTTCTATGATACTCTACAATACCTCCATATGCCTCTGATTTGATACGGAGCCACAAGGAGGTAATTTTTGGATTCAGTATGAATCAAATAGAAAAAAAATAGTGCCATGTTCCATCAGATGCCCTATTCCAGAGCTAATATATCTCCATAATACAGAGCCATATGTTCCATCAGATGCCCTATTCTAGAGCTAATATATTTCCATAATACAGAGCCATATGTTCCATCAGATGCCCTATTCCAGAGCTAATATATCTCCATAATACAGCGCCATATCTAAAAAACAAAATTGGCATTTTTACAAAAATGTGGCACAAACAGTATGTGTGAATGCGTACAACCGCCGTTTTATTATTTACAGTTGCCAGAAGATTTACCATGCACAATAAATACTGTACACTGTACACTGTGTATGTATGTGTGTTTATATATATATATATATATATATATATATATATATATATATAGTATATATATTTATGTAATGTTAGTGTATGTTAACCCTAACCCAGAGAAGTGTATGCTAAAATGAGCACAATTCCTAGAATGTGGGCAGTGCTGCGTCATCCTGGCAGTTGACCATACTCTTCTTACTAATGCTTTTGAAATGTAATCAATGTAACTCATGGGTGTATGACCCCAAGTTCCGCCAAATAGCTTTTATTTGGAGACATGCCCGTCAGTGACAATATAAAATACTGCTGCTATGGTAACTTGAGTTGGCTAAACTACAAGTAGCAATAAAAATTATAATGAATATGCTATAACTCATTACTTCTATTATTTAATGAGATTTTGTGTACATGGCCCTACGGACAAAATGGTCTTTCGTTAATAATAAAGTAAGGCTGGACAGGAAGGCACCAGGATTAACCCTATTTGTGCCATACAATTTGCAGTATTTCATAGAAGGAACTAAAAGACTACTCTTCTGGATATACAAGAGCTCAGTTGAGGACGGATGAGTGATACATTATTTATGTTATGGTTTTGGGTTTTTTCAAGTAGTTGCAGAGTGGTGTATGTCTGAACTATCCATGTAATAAGGTTCATAGTTCAATTGATACCTTTTATTGGAAAGGTTGAGAGCACACCTTAGGCGTCTTTGTCAGGCATGTGACAAAACTGAATGTTTAAAATATTTAAAGCGACCCTCCAGTCCCGAGACAACATTTTAAATATACTAGGGTATATGGAGTAGTATTACCGGGTGCCCTCCAATTGTTCCCATTTGACATGGATCCACGGTTTTAGGGCCCCTTCTGTGCTGTCCCAAAATGGCTGCAGCGCTTCTTAGACTACGAGTCTGAGACACTTCCACGGTTTTCGGATTGGCCAGAGCTGCTCATGTGAGCATTTCTGAACAATCTGTGAACAGAGAGAGTGTCTTAGACTCGGTCTGAGAAGCGCTGTGGCTATTTTGAGACGATACAGGAGGGACTATAAAATGGCAGATCCACGGCAGAGGGGCACAACTGGAGGACACCAGGTAATATTACTCCATATACCCCATCACATTTAGAATTTTGTCCTGGGATCGGAGGGCCGCTTTAACCTCAAGTCCTAAAAGATAAACCTTTAGCATGTCCATATACTACTTAACTGTTAAATGCATCTAATATCTGATCATCAATGAATGTTCAATTTGTCTTCTAGCGAAACGGGTGACCAAGCTCTGGAAGGACTAAAACGTACCAGCCAGATTTATATATGGCATTTATATGCGTACATTTTAAGTTTCTATGAAACTGTGTAAGTTATTGCCCCACAAATAAACTAATAATGGGTAGATAAAAGAGCTAGAGGAATGAGGAAGCAGCTCGAAGCTTCTCAAGTGGAAACAGTGATGGGAATACTTGAGGGGGACTCTACGACTTGTTATATGAGGTAATTTTTTTAGGGTATGTTTAAAGGGTTAAAGAATGTAGGATGGCAAGAAGGATTTCATTTCAAACATAAGATAAATAGAGAAGTCCTTGATTTTTTTTTGAGTGTTAAGAGGTAATTAGAGGAGTAGAAAGGAGAAGGTCATTGGTAGAGAGAAGGTTATCCATACGGTGGTTTATGGAAATGAATGAGGAAATGTATTCATGAGCAGTGTTGGACAGGACAGCAGAGATTGGGGTAGACTGGATGGATACCAGTCTCTTCATTAGCAGACCACAGTGTTTTACATTAGTCCATCCAGGTTATGATAAGTGCAATTTAGTTTTCTCATTCTAGGGCTGCATGCAGAAAATGGGTTCAAGTGTGGCAGATAGCAAAAGTTTATGAAAGAGTTAACACGGGGCAGATACACTGCATAAAGTTACACTGCATATCCGCCCCGGTGGCCGCAGGGAATTACAGGCAAAAAACGGACCAAACTGTGGTGCAGTTTTTCGCCCTGGAATGTCCTAAAAAGGATTTCCATCCAAAATTACAAAAATGCTGTAAATGGGAAGATGGAGCAATATTTAGTTGTTGATTTTTTACTTACATATACAGTGAAGGAAATAAGTATTTGATCCCTTGATGATTTTGTAAGTTTGCCCACTGTCAAAGACATGAACAGTCTAAAATTTCTAGGTTAGGTTAATTTTACCATTGAGAGATAGATTATATAAAAAAAAAAAAAAGAAAATCACATTGTCACAATTATATATATTTATTTGCATTGTGCACAGAGAAATAAGTATTTGATCCCTTTGGCAAACAAGACTTAATACTTGGTGGCAAAACCCTTGTTGGCAAGCACAGACGTTTTTTGTAGTTGATAATGAGGTTTGCACACATGTTAGATGGAATTTTGGCCCACTCCTCTTTGCAGATCATCTGTAAATCATTAAGATTTCGAGGCTGTCGCTTGGCAACTCGGATCTTCAGCACCCTCCATAAGTTTTCAATGGGATTAAGGTCTGGAGACTGGCTAGGCCACTCCATGACCTTAATGTGCTTCTTTTTGAGCCACTCCTTTGTTTCCTTGGCTGTATGTTTCGGGTCATTTTTGTGCTGGAAGACCCAGCCATGAGCCATTTTTAATGTCCTGGTGGAGGGAAGGAGGTTGTCACTCAGTATTTGATGGTACATGGCTCCATCCATTCTCCCATTGATGCGGTGAAGTAGTCCTGTGCCCTTAGCAGAGAAACACACCCAAAACATAATGTTTCCACCTCCATGCTTGACAGTGGGGACGGTGTTCTTTGGGTCATAGGTAGCATTTCTCTTCCTCCAAACACGGCGAGTTGAGTTAATGCCAAAGAGCTCAATTTTAGTCTCATCTGATCACAGCACCTTCTCCCAATCACTCTCAGAATCATCCAGATGTTCATTTGCAAACTTCAGACGGGCCTGTACATGTGCCTTCTTGAGCAGGGGGACCTTGCGGGCACTGCAGGATTTTAATCCAGTATGGCGTAATTTGTTACCAATGGTTTTCTTGGTGACTGTGGTCCCAGCTGCCTTGAGATCATTAACAAGTTCCCCCCGTGTAGTTTTCGGCTGAGCTCTACCCTTCCTCAGGATCAAGGATACCCCACGAGGTGAGATTTTGCATGGAGCCCCAGATCGATGTCGATTGACAGTCATTTTGTATGTCTTCCATTTTCTTACTATTGCACGAACAGTTGTCTCCTTCTCACCCAGCGTCTTACTTATGGTTTTGTAGCCCATTCCAGCCTTGTGCAGGTCTATGATCTTGTCCCTGGCATCCTTAGAAAGCTCTTTGGTCTTGCCCATGTTGTAGAGGTTAGAGTCAGACTGATTAATTGAGTCTGTGGACAGGAGTCTTTTATACATGTGACCATGTAAGAAAGCTGTCTTTAATGCAGGCACCAAGTTGATTTGGAGCGTGTAACTGGTCTGGAGGAGGCTGAACTCTTAATGGTTGGTAGGGGATCAAATACTTATTTCTCTGTGCACAATGCAAATAAATATATATAATTTTGACTATGTGACTTTCTGTTTTTGTTTTTTATATAATCTATCTCTCACTGGTAAAATTAACCTAGCCTAAAAATTCTAGACTGTTCATGTCTTTGACAGTGGGCAAACTTACAAAATCAGCAAGGGATCAAATACTTATTTCCTTCACTGTATATTGCCATTTTTCTATTTAAGTAGAGCTGCTATTATTGCATAAGTTACAATCGACTGCACTTCCTATTGTCACTTTGACAAAAATCTCAGAATAATGAAATTATTTTTTTTTTTTAATCTTAGTAAGGCCTTATTCACACGAACGTGTTATACATCCGTGCTATATATAGCACTATATATAAGGGGGGAGCGCTGTGTATCACTATATACAAGAAAGGGGGAGCGTGTGTAGCACTATATACAAGAAGGGAAAAGCGCTGTGTAGCACTATATACAAGGGGGAGCGCTGTGTGGTACTATATACAAGAAGGGGGAAGCGCTATGTAGCACTATATACAAGAAAGGGGAAGCGCTGTGTAGCACTATATACAACGGGGGAAGCGCTGTGTGGCACTATATTCAAGGGGGGAGCGCTGGGTGGCACTATATACAAGGATGGAAGCGCTGTGTGGTACTATATACAAGAAGGGGGGAAGGCGCTTTGTAGCACTATATACAAGAAGGATTGGAAGCGCTGTGTAGCATTATATACAAGGAGGGGGCGCTGTATAGCACTATATACAAGAAGTAGGAAGCGCTGTGTAGCACTATATACAAGGGGAAGCGCTGTGTAGCACTAGATATAAGGGGGAGCGCTGTGTAGCACTATATACAAGGAGGGGGAAGCGCTGTGTAGCACTATATACAAGGAGGGGGAAGCGCTGTGTAGCACTATATACAAGGAGGGAAAAGCGCTGTTTATCACTATATACAAGGGGAGAAGCGCTGTGTGGTACTATATACAAGGGGGAGCACTGTGTATCACTATATACAAGAAGGGGGAGTGCTGTGTGACACTATATACAAGGGGGGAAGCACTGTGTAGCACTATATACAAGGTGGGTGTCACGAAGGGTTCGTGGACCCACTGGGCCGGACCGCCTTGGCGGTATGGCAGCTGGCCAACAGGACGCAGGTCAAAGTCTATAGTTCGTATAGGGTACCTGTGGCAGCTCGGCCAGTAGCAAGGCAGGCTAGGCAGGAACTTGGCAGCAGGTGGACGTCAGGTGTGGAGAAGCATGACAGGCGTGGAATGCAGCACAGCACGGCTACAGCTAAGCACGGCACTAGATCAGGATACAGGTTACAGGAACAGGAAACAATGGGAGCAGGAAACACTAGGGGACCATTTGCAAGACAGACTAGGAATACAACAACAAAGCTCAGGCATAGAACTAGGGGGCTGGACCCCTCTTATAGTCCAGAGTACTCACGGGTCAAAGTTCAGGAACGAGGTCCGATGCGCGCGCTGCCCTTTTAAGAGCGTGCGTGCGCACCCTACGGGAACCGGCATTGGTGAGTAGACGCGAGCGCTGGCTTCTCTTGAGGAGGAGGCTGAGGCCAGCGCTTGCCGACTCGTGGCTGCAGGTGTCAGGGGGAGAACGGAGCTGACAGCCCGCAGCCACAGACATGACAGTATCCCCCCTCTTACGCCCCCTCTTCTTGGGACCAGAGCGAGAGAGAAACTTTTTCAGAAGAGCAGGAGCATTGAGGTGCTCCTCTGGCTCCCAAGACCTCTCTTCAGGACCAAATCCCCTCCAATCCACCAAATAAAAGGTCTTTCCTCTCACTCTTTTGGTGTCTAGGATCTCTTAAACCTCAAAGGTGTCTGAAGGGCCGCTGGCGACAACAGCAGGGCTAGGAGTCTTGGTGTAGCGGTGTAGCGGTTTAGGACCACTGGCTTCAGGAGGGATACATGGAAGGAGTGGGTATCTTGAGGGTAGGAGGCAGCCGAAGCTTATAGGCGACAGGATTGATTTGTTGTAGGATCTTAAATGGTCCGAGGAAAATGGGAGCAAACTTGCATGACGGCACTCTTAGTCAAATGTTCCTGGAGGACAGCCAGACCTTTGTGCCAGGAAGAAACTGGGGTGGTTCTCTTCTTCTTGTGTCCGCCCTCCGTTTCATACGGTCAACTGCCAGCAGGATGGAGGATCGAGTCTGCCGCAAAATCTGCAGAAAGTCCCTAAAGGCTGCGTCAGCAGCTGGTACCTTGGATGAATCAGGAACCGGGAGAGGTATTGTTGGCGAAGGCTTATGAAGAACGGAGTGTTCCTTGTGGACTCGTTGGTATGATTGTTGTAGGAGAATTCAGCCCAAGGAAGCAACTGTACCCAGTCATCATGTTGCCTAGAGTCGAAGTGACGCAGGTAGTTCTCCAAGATTTGATTGATCCTCTCGACCTGTCCATTGGACTGCGGATGGTAGGCCGAGTAAAAGTCCAACTTCACACCTAGAAGTCGGCAGAGGGCTCTCCAGAACCTTGAGGTGAACAGACACAATATGCTGCAGCAAGCCATGCAGGCGGAAGATGTGTTGGATAAACAGTTTGGCCAGTTGAGGAGCAGACGGAAGACCGGTCAGAGGAACGAAGTGGGCCATTTTTGAAAATCGATCCACCACCACCGACAGTGCTGCATCCGGCAGAGAGAGGCAGGTCAGTAATAAAGTCCATAGCTATATGCTGCCAGGGAGCATCGGGCACAGGCAATGGCTGGAGCAGACCAGCGGGTCTGGAGTGAGCGACCTTGTTAGATGCACACACAGAGCAGGAGGAAACAAAGTCCATAACATCTTTGGGCAGCGCGTGCCATCAAAAATGACGGGCAATCAAATCCCGGGTCTTACGTATCCCCGCGTGACCTGCCATTCTACAGGTGTGTCTCCAGTGGAGGACTCTCCTTCGGTCAGCCATGCGCAAAAAAGTCCTCCCTGGAGAAATATCCACATACCCTAGACTTGCCCCTGGAACCTCTCTGGAACAGGAGTGCACCAGCACCGACAGAGGATGCGTCCACCTCCAACGAGAACTGCAGGGAAACGTCTGGATGATGGAGGATAGAGGCTGACGTGAAGGCACTCTTCAGGGTATTGACTGCGGACTATGCCTCAGGAGTCCACACCTTGGCGTTCATGCACTTCTTGGTGAGGTTAGAGACAGAAGATGTTAGTGAAGAGAAGTTTGGGATGAACTGTCTGTAAAAATTGGCGAATCCCAGAAAGCGCTGTATGGCCCTCAAGCCTTGAGGACGTGGCCATTCCAGTGCGGACTTTACGTTTTCAGGATCCATCTTGAGAGCTGTATTCGAGATGATGTAGCCCAGGAAGGGTAGAGCATCTTTCTCAAATACGCACTTCTCCAATTTGAGGTACAGATGATTCTCCCTTAACCGCAGCAAGACTTGACGGACATGTTTCTGATGAGTCATAGGATCTGGAGAAAAAATTAAGATGTCATCAAGATAGACTACTACACAAACATAGAGAAGGTCACGGAAAATGTAATTCACAAACTCCTAGAAGACCGCGGGAGCATTACACAGGCCGAAGGGCATTACTAGATATTCATAGTGTCTGTCCCGGGTGTTAAAGGGGTTGTCCCAAGTTGACAAAAAAATTTTTTTTTAAACATTCTAAGCAGGAAATGAATTTTAAAACATTTGCTGTTAAAAAAAATTAAAAATTAATTTCCTAAGTGCCTTTTTTTTTACACTTGATAACTCAGCAAGTGCTGGTTATCTTTTCTAAAAAGGGGCGTGAGCGGCTCGATGTCAATCAAGCCGCTCCGCTCTGCAGTGTGCGCGCTCCCGATGTTGCTAGATACTGTAGTTCTAGCAACATCGGGAGAATGTTCGTCTCAAGCGGGCATGGTAAGCCCGCTTGAGACGAACTTACCGTGTAGTGTAGTGTAGTATAGTGTAGTGTAGTGTATTGTAGATACACTACACTACACTACATTCACCCCGTTTCGGCAAACAACTTCTCCCCCCCCCCAACCCTGTCACTACATGTAATGTTTGTACCCTCCGCATCGGTGCTGCATCAGCACCCGGCGAACAACTAAAAATATATAAAAAAAAGAAACTCACCTAAGACGTTCTAACGGCGCTCTGAACGGTCCCGTCACTTGCCATCATCCTTCTTCTTGGCGCCGCTCGCATTCATAGTAACAATGCGTTGTGGCGCTGATGATGTAATCATATCAGGCCCATGTGATTACGTCATCTGCGCCCACCGCTATGTTATTGTGAATGGGAGAAGAAAAGTGACGGGACCGTTCAGCTCTTCGTGGGAACATCTTAGGTGAGTTTATTTTTGTATGTATGTTGTCATGTATGTGTATATGTGTATGTATGTATGTATGTATGTTTTCTTGTATGTATGTTGTCATGTTTGTATGTGTATATGTGCATGTATGTGTATATGTGCGTGTATGTTTGCATGTATGTATGTATGTTTGCTTGTATGTATGTATGTTTGCTTGTATTTATGTATGTTTGCATGTATGTATGTATGTATGTTTGCTTGTATGTATGTTTGCTTGTATGTATGTTTTCTTGTATGTATGTATGTATGTATGTCGTCATGTTTGTATGTGTATATGTGCATGTATGTTTGCATGTATGTATGTTTGCATGTATGTTTGCATGTATGTATGTTTGCATGTATGTATGTATGTTTGCTTGTATGTATGTTTTCATGTATGTATGTTGTCATGTTTGTATGTGTATATGTGCATGTATGTTTGCATGTATTTATGTTTTTATGTATGTATGTTTTCATGTATGTATGTTTGCTTGTATGTATGTTTGCTTGTATGTATGTTTGTATGTATGTTTTCTTGTATGTATGTTGTCATGTTTGTATGTGTATATGTGCATGTATGTTTGCATGTATGTATGTATGTTTGTTTGTATAAATGTCTGTATGGCCATGTATGATACTGTCTGCTGGCGCCCTGTATCTAAGCTAACTTTGCCGCAGGCTTCTATACATGGTATAACAGTCAGTATCACACATGAAAGTGAAACTAAGCCTACGACATGTTTTATTTCATTTTTTTTTTATATTTTTGATTTTTTACAGGTTTGGTGTTTGGACTACGTCGGTTTCGAGGACTACTTAGCTGACGCTTTTTTTTTCATCAATAAAATGGTTAATGAGGGTTGTGTTGGGGTTGCTTTATTTCAATAAAATATTTTATCTATATCTTTGTGTTTTATTTTCAAGTTTTATTACTATCACTTTAGTAATGGCCGCTGTCTGAGTGACAAGGTCCATTACTAAGGGGAGGCTTAGTGTTAGCCGGTACAGAGGCTAACACTAAACACCATTATTACCCCGGTACCCACCACCACCAGGGGTGCCGGGAAGAGCTGGGTACGATCCAGTACCCGACCATCTGTTGTGATGGTCGGGCTCTGGGGCGGCCGCAGGCTGGTATTATGAGGCTGGGAAGGGCCAAAAACAGTGGACCTTCCCACCATTGTAATGCTAGGCTGCTGCTGCTGTGTTGTATCTGGCTGGTTATAAAAATGGGGGGGACCCCACGTCATTTTTTTTTATTATTTATTTATTATTTTTATTAAAAAGACATGGGGTTCCACCCAATTTATCATAACCAGCCACAAACAACAGTGTTATTAGCCTGGGAATGTACTAAACCAGTGGCCCCTCCCACCCGTGTAATGCCAGACTGCTTGTATATGGCTGGTTATTAAAAATGTGGGGGACCCAACGTCTATTGTTAAATTTTAAAAAAAAAACGACGTGGGGGTCCCCCATATTTTTATAACCAGCCCGATACAACACAGCAGCAGCAGCCTAGCATTATAAGGATGGGAAGGTCCACTGTTTTTGGCCCTTCCCAGCCTCATAATACCAGCCTACGGCCGCCCCAGTACCCGACCATCACAACAGATGGTCGGGTACTGGATCGTACAAAGCTCTTCCCGGCACCCCTGGTGGTGGTGGGTACCGGGGTAATAATGGGTGGTTAGTGCTAGCCTCTGCACCGGCTAACACTAAGTACCGCCTTTATAATGGACGCTGTCAATCAGCCAACTACCATTATGTAGGCACTAATAAAGTTTGAAAAAAAAACACAAAGACAATTTTTTTTTATTGAAATAAGAAATCCCCAACAAAACCCTCGTTAACCATTTTATTAAAATTTTCAAAAAACGTAGATCTACGCAGTAGTCCAACGAATCGAAGACGTAGTCCAATTGGTACATCAAAATCTGCAACAACATAAAAAAAAAGTTATCAATGTGAACAATACCGATACTTATACTCACCTACACACACACACAAACAACCACACACAAACATATACACAAACACATATAAACACACACCCATATATTACACAAACACACACATACACACAAACATATACACAAACACACACAAACATATACACAAACACACACATATACACACAAACACATGTACACAAACACCCATATATACACAAACACACAAACATATACACAAACACATATACACAAACACAAACATATACACAAACACACATATACACAAACACACACACACATATACACAAACACACACACATATACACAAACACATATACACAAACACACACATATACACAAACACACACATATACACAAACACCCATATATATACACACAAACATATACACAAGCACAAACACACCCATATATACACAAACACACACACATAAACTCCAAAAAACACACATATACACACAAACCTATACACAAACACATGTACACAAACACACAAATATACATATACAAAAATACACAAACATATACACACAAACATATACACATATGCACAAACACACCCATATATACACACACACACACACACACACACACACACATAAACACAAACACATATACACACACAAACATATACACAAACACACGTACACAAACACACCCAAATATACACAAACACACATACACAAACACACACACACAAACATATACACAAACACACCCATATATACACAAACACGCCGATATATACACAAACACGCCCATATATACACAAACACACACACATATACACAAACACACACGTATACAAAAACACACACAAACATACACACATATGCACAAACATATACACATATACACACAAACATATGTACACAAACACACCCATATATACACAAACACAAACCCACACATACAAAAACACACACACACACACAAACATATACACACAAACATATACACAAACACACCCATATATACACAAACACGCCGATATATACACAAACACGCCCATATATACACAAACACACACACATATACACAAACACACACGTATACAAAAACACACACAAACATACACACATATGCACAAACACACCCATATATACACAAACATACACATATACACACAAACATATACACATATACACACAAACATATGTACACAAACACACCCATATATACACAAACACAAACCCACACATACAAAAACACACACACACACACAAACATATACACACAAACATATACACAAACACACCCATATATACACACACACACACACACACACACATATACACAAAAATATACACAAACACACAAATACACCCATATATACACTCACACATAAACACACACACACACACACACACACACACAAACACATATACACAAACACACCCATATATACACAGACACACACACACACACACACACACACACACACACACAAACATATACACACTTACCTTTAGCGGAGCGCAGACTTCTCCTTGCGACGGGTGCCTTCCACTGCATCTTCTGCGCATGCGCCGAGATGCGCGTTCACGAGCAAATGACATTCTCTGCTCAGGGCGCAGAGGATGTCATTACGCATGCGCGGCCACCGCTAAAGGTAAATAGCGGTGGCCGGGAACCTAGGCAACGAGCAGGATACAAAGAGGGACCGACCGCAACTTCGATCAACGATATCATGAAAACGACATCGCTGGACGACGGACAGGTAATTAGAATTCTTCTTATTTTTACATGGGGGAGCTTTATAGCTCCATTTATCAACTTGGGACAACCCCTTTAAATACCGCCTTCCATTCGTCACCCTGCCAAATACGGATTAGGTTGTAAGCCCCCCGCAGGTCTAACTTCGAAAAAATCTTGGCACCACGTATACGATCAAATAATTCTGAGATCAATGGCAATGGATACTTATTTTTCACCGTGATCTGGTTGAGACCCCGGTAGTCTATACAGGGACGAAGAGAACCATCCTTCTTTTTGACGAAGAACAACCCGGCTCCTGCCGGGGAGGAAGACTTGCGTATGAAGCCCCGCTCCAAGTTCTCTCTAACATAGGCGGACATAGACAGAGTCTCTGGCAGAGAGAGAGGATATACCCTGCTACGGGGAAGGGAAGCACCAGGAACCAGCTCAATAGGACAGTCATACGCCCGATGTGGGGGCAGTGTCTCCGCCTCCTTCTTGCTGAAGACGTCCGCAAATGAAGCAAAATGACTAGGCAATCCTGCCAGTGACTGAGGCAGAGGAGACTGAGCCAAACAAATCTGTCCCAGGCAACGATTGTGACACTCGGGGCCCCACTGGAGAACCTCTCCAGAGTTCCAGTCCAGGACTGGGGCATGCAATCAGAGCCAAGGCAGGCCCAGCAACACAGGATCGATGGCTCTGGGTAGGACATAGAACGACAGCAGTTCGGAGTGGAGAGCCCCTACTTGGAACCTCCGTAGTTTGGTCACAGCAATAACTGGGTCTGGCAGAAGTAGACCATCCACTGAAGCAATTGTCAATGAGCTCTCCATAGGGGTGGTAGGCAACTGAAGAAGGTCCACCAGGTCTCTACGGATGAAATTATCAGCGGATCCACAGTCCAGATACGCAGAGACCTGATGCATTTTCTCGCCGGACACTATGGTCGCTGGTATGGACAATTTGGACGAAAGTCCTATTTTACCCAGGGTTGTCACTCCTAGCAACCCTAGGCTTTGGGGCTTTTGGGGGCACAGGCGCATAAGATGGCCACCGAGGCCGCAATAAAGACAAAGTCCCGAAGTACGTCTGCGTTGTCTCTCCTGGGAGGATAGCTTACCCCGGTTCATCATCACGGACTCCTTAGGAGGATCGACATCTGAGGACAGCAGGGGTTGCTGCAAAGTAGGTACCGGACTAGGAGGGTCTCTCTCCTGACGAACCTCTTGGAGGCGTTCTCGGATCCGCATATCTGGGCGGACAGAAGGATGAGGTCATCCAGGGGAGATGGCAGGTCTCGAGCGGCAAATTCATGCTTAATCTTAGGAGACAGTCCATGCCAGAATGCAGCTACCAGGGCCTCATTGTTCCATAACAGTTCTCCCGCCAGGGTGTGGAAGTGGATGGCGTACTCACTGACGGAGGTGTCTCCTTGGCGTAGTTTAATCAAGGCAGCTGCTGCAGATGAGACCCGTCCAGGCTCCTCAAACACCATTCGAAAGGTCCGTAGAAAGGCTTGGAAGTCACGGGTCTCAGGTCCTTGTCTCTCCCAGATAGGGTTCGCCCATGCAAGAGGGAGATGACGAAAGCGACCCTTGCGCCGTCAGATGAAAATGTCCTAGAATACAGGCTGAAATGGATCTGGCACTGGTTCAAAAATCCATGACAGGAACCTGTGTCTCCATCATAGCGGTCTGGAAGTGGCAAAGAAAAACGTGGGTCAATACTGCCAGGAGGTGTAGTCTGAGGATCAACACTGCCAGGAGGTGTAGTAGGAGGAACGGCAGCTCTTGCTTCCTGCTGACGTACGAGAATGTTCAAAGCTTGGAGGAGTTGGTCCTGTCGGGACTGGACGTCCAGCAAATCCGCCCGCATCTCTTGTGACGTCGTCATGGACTTGGATCAACCAGCGGGGTCCATGGCCTGAGCTTACTGTCACGAAGGGTTCGTGGACCCACGGGGCCGTACCGCCTTGGCAGTATGGCAGCTGGCCAACAGGACGCAGGTCAAAGTCTATAGTTCATATAGGGTACCTATGGCAGCTCGGACAGTAGCAAGGCAGGCTAGGCAGGAACTTGGCAGCAGGTGGACGTTAGGTGTGGAGAAGCAGGACAGGCGTGGAATGCAGCACAGCATGGCTACAGCTAAGCACGGCACTAGTTCAGGATACAGGTTACAGGAACAGGAAACACTGGGAGCAGGAAACACTAGGGGACCATTTGCAAGACAGACTAGGAATACAACAACAAAGCACAGGCATAGTACTAGGGGGCTGGACCCCTCTTATAGTCCAGAGTACTCACGGGTCAAAGTTCAGGAACGAGGTCCGGTGCGCGCGCTGCCCCTTTAAGAACGGGCACGAGCGTGCACGCGCTCCCTACGGGAACCAGCATTGGTGAGTAGAAGCGAGCGCTGGCTTCTCCTGAGGAGGAGGCTGGGGCCAGCGCTTGCCAACTCGTGGCTGCGGCTGTCAGGGGGAGAACGGAGCTGACAGCCCGCAGCCACGGACATGACAGTGGAGAAGCACTGTGTAGCACTATATAAAAAGGGGGAGCCCTGTGTGACACTATATACAAGGGGGGAAGCACTGTGTGACACTATATACAAGGGGGAGCGCTGTGTAGCACTATATACAAGGAGGAGCACTGTGTAGAACTATATACCAGGGGGGAAACACTGTGTAGCACTATATACGAGGGGGGAAGCGCTGTTTAGCACTATATACAAAGGGGAGCGCTGTGTGACACTATATACATGGGGAAGCGCTGTGTGACACTATATGCAAGGGGGAAGCGCTATGTGACACTATATACAAGGGGGAGCACTGTGCAGCACTATATACAAGGGGGAGCGCTGTGTAGCACTATATACAAGGGGGAGCACTGTGTAGCACTATATACAAGGGGGAATGCTCTGTAGCACTGTATACAAGGGCGAAGCGCTGTGTAGCACTATATACAAGGGGGGAGGCGCTGTGTGGCCCTATATACAAGGGCGGATGGCACTGTGTGCCACTATATGCTAGGGGGGAAACATTTTGTAGCACTGTATACAAGGGGGGAAGCGCTGCATAGCACTATATACAAGGGGGAAACACTGTGTGGCACTATATACAAGGGTAAATGCTGTGTAGCACTATATACAAGGAAGGAGAAGCCCTGTACTATATAAAAGGGGAGAAGCGCTGTGTGGTACTATATACAAGAAGGGGGGACGCTGTGTAGCACTATATACAAGGAGGGAGAAGCGCTGTGTAGCACTATATACAAGGGGAGAAGTGCTGTGTGGTACTGTATACAAGAAGATGGAGCGCTGTGTAGCACTATATACAAGAAGGGGGAGCGCTGTGTAGCACTATATACAAGAAGAGGGGAGCGCTGTGTAGCACTATATACAAGGGGGGAGCACTGTGTAGCACTATATATAAGAGGGGGAAGCGCTGTGTATCTCTATATACAAGAAAGGGGGGAGCGTTGTGTAGCACTATATATAAGGTGGGGAAGCGCTGTGTGACACTATATACAAGGGGGAGTGCTGTGTAGCACTATATACAAAGGGGAGTGCTGTGTAGCACTATATACAAGGGGGGAAACGCTGTGTAGCACTATATACGAGGGGGGAAGCGCTGTCTAGCACTATATACAAGGGGGAGCGCTGCGTGACACTCTATATAATGGGGAAGCGCTGTGTGACACTATATGCAAGGGGGAAGCGCTGTGTGACACTATACAAGAGGGAGTGCTGTGTAGCACTATATACAAGGGGGAGCGCTGTGTAGCACTATATACAAGGGGGAGCACTGTGAAGCACTATATACAAGGGGGGAATGCTGTGTAGCACTATATACAAGGGAGAAGCGCTGTGTAGCACTATATACAAGGGGGAGGCGCTGTGTGGCACTATATACAAGGGGGGAGGCACTGTTTGGCATTATATACAAGGGGGGAAAGCGCTGTGTGGCACTATATACAAGGGGGAAAGCGCTGTGTAGCACTATATACAAGGGGAGAAGTGCTGTGTGGTACTGTATACAAGAAGATGGAGCGCTGTGTAGCACTATATACAAGAAGGGGGAGCGCTGTGTAGCACTATATACAAGAAGAGGGGAGCGCTGTGTAGCACTATATACAAGGGGGGAGCACTGTGTAGCACTATATATAAGAGGGGGAAGCGCTGTGTATCTCTATATACAAGAAAGGGGGGAGCGTTGTGTAGCACTATATATAAGGTGGGGAAGCGCTGTGTGACACTATATACAAGGGGGAGTGCTGTGTAGCACTATATACAAAGGGGAGTGCTGAGTAGCACTATATACAAGGGGGGAAACGCTGTGTAGCACTATATACGAGGGGGGAAGCGCTGTCTAGCACTATATACAAGGGGGAGCGCTGCGTGACACTCTATATAATGGGGAAGCGCTGTGTGACACTATATGCAAGGGGGAAGCGCTGTGTGACACTATACAAGAGGGAGTGCTGTGTAGCACTATATACAAGGGGGAGCGCTGTGTAGCACTATATACAAGGGGGAGCACTGTGAAGCACTATATACAAGGGGGGAATGCTGTGTAGCACTATATACAAGGGAGAAGCGCTGTGTAGCACTATATACAAGGGGGAGGCGCTGTGTGGCACTATATACAAGGTGGGAGGCACTGTTTGGCATTATATACAAGGGGGGAAAGCGCTGTGTGGCACTATATACAAGGGGGAAAGCGCTGTGTAGCACTATATACAAGGAGGGAGAAGCTCTGTGTAGCACTATATACAAGGGGAGAAGTGCTGTGTGGTACTGTATACAAGAAGATGGAGCGCTGTGTAGCACTATATACAAGAAGGGGCAGCGCTGTGTAGCACTATATACAAGAAGAGGGGAGCGCTGTGTAGCACTATATACAAGGGGGGAGCACTGTGTAGCACTATATATAAGAGGGGGAAGCGCTGTGTATCTCTATATACAAGAAAGGGGGAGCGTTGTGTAGCACTATATATAAGGTGGGGAAGCGCTGTGTGACACTATATACAAGGGGGAGCGCTGTGTGACACTATATATAAGGGGGAATCACTGTGTGACACTATATGCAAGGGGGAAGCGCTGTGTGACACTATACAACGGGGATTGCTGTGTAGCACTATATACAAGGGGGAGCACTGTGAAGCACTATATACAAGGGGGGAATGCTGTGTAGCACAATATACAAGGGAGAAGCGCTGTGTAGCACTATATACAAGGGGGAGGCGCTGTGTGGCACTATATACAAGGGGGGAGGCACTGTTTGGCATTATATACAAGGGGGGAAAGCGCTGTGTGGCACTATATACAAGGAGGGAGAAGCGCTGTGTAGCACTATATACAAGGGGAGAAGTGCTGTGTGGTACTGTATACAAGAAGATGGAGCGCTGTGTAGCACTATATACAAGAAGGGGGAGCGCTGTGTAGCACTATATACAAGAAGAGGGGAGCGCTGTGTAGCACTATATACAAGGGGGGAGCACTGTGTGGCACTATATACAACGGGGGAGGCGCTATGTGGCACTATATACAAGGGGTGGAGGCACTGTGTGGCACTATATACAAGGGTGGAAAGCATGTGGCACTACAGGGGGTTGTGTGTGGCACTATCTACAGGGGGGTGTGGCGCTATCTACAGGGGGGCTGTGTGTGTCGTTATCTACAGGGTGGCCTTATCTACAGGGGGACATGTGTGGTGCTATATACAGGGGAGTGAGTGTGGCGCTATCTACAGGGGGGGGGGGTGTGGCACTATCTACAGGAGGCTGTGTGGCGCTATCTACAGGGGGCACCGTGTATGTGGTGCTTTACTTTACAGGGTGTGACACAATTATATTCCGGGGCACAGTGTTTGGTACTATTTTATTCGGGGGCGCAGTGTATGGTGCTATTATATTTAGGGGCACAGTGTGTGGCACCATGATAATTGTATCTTCGTTTATAGGCGTGGAAATGTTGGAAAAGTGAAGAGCCAAAGATATCTGAGTGGCAAATTCTGCAGAAATGGTTCATGGCCGGGAGAAGTCGTCATGAAGTCTGGACCGGATAGAGAAGAAAAGTGGAAAAAAACTACTAGAATGTGAGAAGTCGTCACCTGTGAGTCACTAGATTTATAGAGAATCTGTCACCTCTACTGGGATGTTTATTACAGGAAATCCTTGTATTTCACAAAAACTCTTTGTGCAGTCCAGAACTGATAGACAAATTGGTGTTACCATTCCCCAGGATGTGTCCCTGCACAGTGTGATACTGTTAGCAATGGTTGGAGACTGTCAGTATGTAGGGACACAGCCCTTTGACAAGGGGAATCGTAACACCCATTTGTTAATGTTTGCACAAAAAGGTAGTATTAACAATAGTTACTGCACGGCAGGGCGGTGGTGGAGAATGGGGGCCCAAGTTTGGGTAACAGTCCAGGGCCTATGGTCTACTTAATCCGCCACTGGGCAAGAGTAATATAATTTTATTTATTTACTGTTGTATTATCATTAATATTTATTTATTACCCATGCCACGTAAAATGAAACAAAATTGTCCTCAAAGGAAGCTTTCTTGAAATTGAAATGATGGTTCTCGTGATTTATAAGAAGGCGGAGAAGGAAAAACCCTCATTCAAGCCTAATGGGCTACGACTTTTTCATCTTTGAATCTATTTTGCTTCCTCCTGAAGGAGCTTACAAACGAAAGTTAACTTACAGGAACCCAATTTCAAATGACCCCAAAATTTGAGTCTAATCTGCCATTATGTTCAAAGCACATATGTCGTAAGAGTGTCGTGTCTTCTCCAACGTTTAATTTACAAATTATTTCTTAGTTGGGAGCTGCTTTGACCACATGGGTGCGGACGAGTAACAATGGATTTTTAAGCTTTTTTTTGTGTGTGGATGATTACAGACCAGTAGGTTTCGTATGTTTTGTCCTTTTCTAAATGTGATATTTTGCCTTTCTCCTGATAGGCCTAGTTCACATAGAGCTTTTGGACAGGCAGAAAAAATCAGCCTCAAAATTTCCAGCGTTTTTGGACGTTTTTTTGCAGCTTTATTGCCTGCAGCCGTTAAATCGAATGCAAAATGCGCAGGCAAAAACCACCACAAAAACTGCTCAAAACGAGCTTTGATTTCCATTGGCGGTCAGAGGCGGAAACCGCTCAAAGATAGAGCATGCTGCTTTTTTTCCGTGTGCTGCCAAAAGACTCCAGGAAAAAAAATGCCTCTGCCTCCCATTGAAATGATTGGTTGGCGTAATTCCGACGCGTTTTCCACAGAAAGATTAGCATCAAAAAAAATCTGTGTGAATGGACGCTTACAGCTTGGAGGTCGGGATCCGATCTGAGAATTAGCCAATGTTTTCATAAAATTTTCATGACCTCTGTCGTGTGGGCATCGTTAGTGCCGATGCACCTGATTGTCTTTGGATACACTGGTTTAATAGTGTTCCTCAGGAGATCCTCTTTCTCTCTTCTTTCTGCTCTATTGTATGCATCTTTCAGATATATTTTCGGGTATCCTCTTGCTTTAAATCTACCAAAAATCTTACTACATTCTTTATGAAAATGCATTTCTTCTGAGCAATTCCGTTTGGACCAGTGGCGTAACTACCGCTATAGCAGCCGTAGCGGCTGCTACGGGGCCCGCGGCATGAGGGGGCCCGTGTCGCCCGCCGGCACGGGCCCCCACCATGGCCGGAGGCTCCGCTAGCAGCCGCTATGGCTGCTACAGCGCGACGCCACTGAACACTACGGCAGAGCAGGGAGGTATCTCCCCGCTCTGCCATTAAACAAAAGACATGTATCCCCTATCCACAGGATAGGGGATACATGTGTGATCGCTGGCAGCGATAAGGAGAACAGGGGACTGAAAGTCCCCTGAAGTTCTCCATCACAAACCTCGGACTTCCGGGGTCTGTGTCGGCAGCTCCGTAGAAATGAATGGAGCGCCGGTCGCGCTTGTGCGCATGCGTGACCAGCGCTCCTTTCATTTTTATTGAGCTGCGCAGACGCCGGAAGTCAGAGGTTAGTCATGGAGAACTTCAGGGGACTTTCAGTCCCCCGTTCTCCCTATCGCTGCCAGCGATCACACATGTATCCCTTATCCTGTGGATAGGGGATACATGTCTTTTGTCTTTTCACACTGTAGGTCGCATTTTTTTGGGGGGTTGGGGACGCTGTATGGTGTTCCCTACAGGGGGGGCTGTATAGCATTCCCTACAGGGGGGGGCTGTATGGCGTTCTCTACAGGGGGGCTGTATGGCGTTCCCTACAGGGGGGGCTGTATGGCATTCCCTACAGGGGGAGCTGTAAGGCGTTCCCTACAGGGGGGCTGTATGGCGTTCCCTACAGGGGGGGGGCTGTATGGCGTTCCCTACGGGGGGGCTGTATGGCGTTCCCCACAGGGGGGGCTGTATGGCGTTCCCTAAAGGAGGGGACTGTATGGCGTTCCCTACAGGGGGGGGCTGTATGGCGTTCCCTACAGGGGGGGGGGCTGTATGGCGTTTCCTACAGGGGGGGCTGTATGGCGTTCCCTACAGACCCCCCTGTAGGGAACGCCATACAGACCCCCTGTAGATAACGCCATACAGACCCCCTGTAGATAACGCCATACAGCCCCCCCCTGTAGATAGCGCCATACAGTCCCCCCTGTAGGGAACGCCATACAGCCCCCCCTGTAGATAACGCCATACAGCCCCCTCTGTAGAGAATGCCATACAGCCCCCCTGTAGATAACGCCATACAGTCCCCCTGTGGATAGCGCCATACAGCCCCCTCTGTAGATAACGTCATACAGCCCCCCTGTAGATAACGCCATACAGCCTCCTCTGTAGATGGCGCCATACTGCCCCCCCTATAGATAACGCCATACAGCCCCCTTTGTAGATATCTACAGAGGGGGCTGTATGGCATTATCTACTGGGGGGACTGTATGGCGCTATCTACAGAGGGGGCTGTATGGCGCTATCTACAGAGGGGGCTGTAAAAAAGGCACTATCTACAAGGGGGGGGTTGTGTGACACCCAGGGGAGGGGGGTCCCCAGTCAAAAGTTTGCTATGGGGCCCAGGCTTTCCTAGTTACGCTTGTAACTATGTTTGTTTGGATACATTTCTCGAGATAGTAAGATCGAAAAATGTATTTGTGGCTCTTGCACTTTATGTGTGAACCTCATTCCTTTGTTGTTATTGTTAAGGAGGTGGACAAAACATTGAATTGTAGGGCTATGCCTGTATGTTACCCATAGAGGAGCTGTGGAGAATGAAGCCAAGGCCAGGAGGATGCCCCATTGGTTAATTGTGCTGTGGTGCCCTTGGGGCCACATGTTGTGTCACTATTAGGGTGTAGCGTCCATGGCTGCGGGCTGTCGGGTTTACTCACCTCCCGACGCCCGCAGCCATGGATCTGTGAGCGCTGGTCCCCATCTCCTTCCTAGGAGACGCCAGCGCTCACTTCCGCTCTGTTCTGCTGTGTCCCGTTCTGCTGTATGGCATTCTCTACAGAGGGGGTTGTATGGCGTTATCTACAGGGGGGGCTGTATGGCGTTCCCTACAGGGGGGTGGGCTGTATGGCATTCCCTACAGGGGGGGCTGTATGGCGTTCCCTACAGGGGGGGCTGTATGGCGTTCCCTACAGGGGGGGCTGTATGGCGTTCCCTACAGACCCCCCTGTAGGGAACGCCATACAGACCCCCTGTAGATAACGCCATGCACACCCCCTGTAGATAACGCCATACAGTCCCCCCTGTAGGGAACGCAATACAGCCCCCCGTGTAGATAACGCATACAGCCCCCTCTGTAGAGAATGCCATACAGCCCCCCTGTAGATAACGCCATACAGTCCCCCTGTGGATAGCGCCATACAGCCCCCTCTGTAGATTACGCCATACAGCCCCCCTGTAGATAACGCCATACAGCCTCCTCTGTAGATGGCGCCATACAGCCCCCCCTGTAGATAACGCCATACAGCCCCCTTTGTAGATATCTACAGAGGGGGCTGTATGGCGTTATCTACAGGGGGGACTGTATGGCGCTATCTACAGAGGGGGCTGTATGGCGCTATCTACAGAGGGGGCTGTAAAAAAGGCACTATCTACAAGGGGGGGGGTTGTGTGACACCCAGGGGAGGGGGGGCCCCAGTCAAAAGTTTGCTATGGGGCCCAGTCTTTCCTAGTTACGCCCCTGGTTTGGACTGTAGGTACTGGCCAATTGGTATCATTTTCCTCAGTGAACTAGGATGCCAACATTACCAATGTAGGAAACTGTTGGTCGAGGTAGGTTTCCTAAATATGTTTGTTTGGATACATTTCTCGAGATAGTAAGATCGAAAAATGTATTTGTGGCTCTTGCACTTTATGTGTGAACCTCATTCCTTTGTTGTTATTGTTAAGGAGGTGGACAAAACATTGAATTGTAGGGCTATGCCTGTATGTTACCCATAGAGGAGCTGTGGAGAATGAAGCCAAGGCCAGGAGGATGCCCCATTGGTTAATTGTGCTGTGGTGCCCTTGGGGCCACATGTTGTATCACTATTAGGGTGTAGCGTCCATGGCTGCGGGCTGTCGGGTTTACTCACCTCCCAACGCCCGCAGCCATGGATCCGTGAGCGCTGATCCCCATCTCCTTCCTAGGAGACGCCAACGCTCACCTCCGCTCCGTTCTGCTGTGTCCCGTAGGGTGGCCTTAAAGGGCCAGCGCGCGCACAAAGGAAATCGTCATCATCATCAACTGCCATGATTTCCTGATCTATAAGAAGGCCCCAGGCCTTCTGATCCTTTCCTGAGCGTTGTTAGTCTATCCCAGTCTGTCTTGCAAATGGTCCCTTAGTGTTTCCCCGTTCCAGTTGTTACCCGTGCCCTGTTACCCGTTCCTGTATCCCGTATTGTTCTTGTTCCTGTGCGTACCAGTGTTGGAGTCGTGTCTACTGCACCTGCTGTCGTTTTCCACGTCCAGTGTAATTTGCCACGTCCAGTGTCGTTTGCCACGTCCAGTGTCTTCTGCCACATCCAGTGTCTTCTGCCACGTCCAGTGTCTTCTGCCACGTCCAGTGTCTTCTGCTACATCGGATACTGCCCGCCACGTCTGGCGCTACCTGCCGCACCGGCCTCCATCCGTGCTGAAGCCACAGCCACCGTCTGGACTAGTTCAGGTACCCAAGCATTGCTATCTGCTATTGACTTTTGTGTAGACTGTGACCTGGTCAGCTGCCTCCCCGCTGCGGCGGAGCGGCCTAGTGGGTCCACATACCCTGTGACCGTGACAGTACGCTCAGGCCATGAAACCCGCTGGCCAGACCTAGACTGCAGTCCAGAAGATACAGACAGAGACGCATTACCTACGCACACGTCAGGATCAACTCCTTGAGGCTGTGAATTCTATCCTGGTCCGCCTGGATCTACTTACTGTTTCACCCCCGGTTCTTCCTCCTGAAGCTGTTGCTGTGCCACTGCCCGTTGCTCCTCCTGTTTGTTCTGGATCCACATTTCCTCTGCCTCTTCCTCCTCACTACGACAGTGATCCCAGAGAATGTAGAGGATTTCTTAATCAATGCACGGTTCATTTTAGGCTGCGGCTTCATCTCTTCCCCTCTGAGGAGGCCAAAGTGGTGTTTATTATCTCCCTCCTCGCTGGCAAGGCCCTCGCATGGGCGAACCCAATTTTGGAGCAACAAGGACCTGTATCCTCGGACCTAGCCTTGTTCTTGCAGTCCTTTCGTGCCGTGTTCGAGGAGCCGGGTCGAACATCCTCTACCGCAGCCACTCTGTTGACCCTCAAGCAAGAGGGCTTCACAGTAGGGGAGTATGCTATCTCCTTCCAAACCCTAGCAGCCGAGCTGGCATGGAACAATGAGGCACTGGTGGCGACCTTCTGGCAGGGACTGTCCTCTCACATCAAGGACGAACTGGCAGCCCGCGACCTTCCTTCTACCTTGGATGCCCTCATCCTGTTAGCCACTCGGGTTGATATGAGAATCCGGGAGCACACTTAAGAGGTTCGACAGGAGAGCCGGACCCACAGACCAGCACCCTCGGTCCAGACACCACTATTGTCTTCCCCTAGTGCGCTACCTGAAGAACCCATGCAGGTAGACAGAGTCTGGTTATCTGAACAGGAGAAGCAGTGCAGACGCTCCTCTGGACTATGTATGTATTGTGGCCTTAAGGGTCATTTTGCGCGCCAATGCCCGCAGAAACTGGGAAACTCCAGTACCTAGGGTTGGTTGGAGAGGCAACTCTAGGTGGAACGTCTCCAAACGTTAAAACCTCTTCCAGATTATCGATTCCTGTGGCCATCATCTCCGGAGAAACGGCACATCCTTCCTCCGCCTATCTTGACTCTGGAGGGGCTGCTAATTTCATCCAGCAGGATCTAGTGGATCGTTTAGGCCTAACCAATGTCCATCTGGAGAGACCCCTGGCTGTTGCCTCTGTGAATGGTCTACCATTGCCCGATCCGATTATGCTCATCACGGAGCCGTTGACACTACGGGTTGGAGCTCTTCACTCAGAACAGATCCCCTTCCATGTACTACCTAAGGCTATCAATCCTATCCTATTTGGTCTGCCATGGATCCGCCTACACGCCCCGGTCCTTGACTGGAATTCCGGAGAGGTTCTTCAATGGGGTTCCAGATGCCATAGCCATTGCCTGTCACAAGTCCGTCCTGTTACATCCCCTCTGCCTTAATCACTCTCCGGTCTGCCATCTCAGTATGCCAGTTTTGCGGATGTCTTCTGCAAACGAGAGGCTGAGACGTTGCCTCCACATCGGAATTATGACTGTCCCATTGAACTGGTTCCTAAAGCTTCTCTTCCCCGGGGACGAGTATATCCTCTCTCCTTGCCAGAGACTTTATCTATGTCAGCCTATATCAAGGAGAACTTGGAGAGGGGTTTTATTAGAAAATATTCCTCCCCGTCTGGGGCAGGCTTCTTCTTCGTTAAGAAGAGAGATGGATCTCTTCGACCCTGCATTGACTACCGTGGTCTCAACCAGATCACGGTCAAGAACAAATACCGTTGCCACTTATATCTGACCTGTTTGATCGCATACGAGCAGCCAAACATTTTTCCAAGCTAGATCTGTGGGGGGCTTATAATGTAATCTGGATTTGTCGGGGTGACGAATGGAAGACGGCATTTAACACCCGCGATGGGCACTACGAATACCTAGTGATGCCTTTCGGACTGTGTAACGCTCCCGCAGTATTTCAGGAATTCGCCAATTATATTTTCCAAGATCTCCTCTACATGTGTGTTGTAGTTTATCTCAATGATATTTTCATTTTCTCCCCAGATCCGATGCCCCATCGGAGGCATGTCCGTCAAGTTCTTCTGCGACTAAGAGAGAATCGCTTATATGCCAAGTTGGAGAAGTGCGTCTTTGAAAAGAAGTCTTTGCCCTTCCTGGGCTACGTCATCTCGGATCAAGGTCTTAAGATGGACCCTGAGAAACTAGAGTCTGTCCTGGAGTGGCCACGTCTTCAAGGCCTAAGGGCCATACAACGGTTCCTGGGATTCGCCAATTTCTACCGGCAGTTTATTCCGAACTTTTCATCTCTGACGGCTCCCATCTCTACCCTTACCAAGAAGGGTGTGAATGCCAAGGTGTGGACTCCAGAGGCAGAGTCCGCATTCATTAGCCTCAAGAAAGCCTTCACTTCAGCTTCGATCCTCCATCACCCTGACGTATCTCGGCAGTTCTCACTGGAATTTGACGCTTCCTCTGTTGGTGCAGGTGCACTTCTGTTCCAGAGGAGCTCCAAAGGAAAGGCAGTAGTATGTGGCTACTACTCAAGACTTTTTTCTTCTGCTGGGTGCAATTACTCTATTGGAGATCGGGCGCTACTGGCCATCAAATTGGCTCTGGAGGAGTGGAGACATCTTCTAGAAGGCGCAGCTCACCCCTTCTTGATCTACACCGACCACAAGAACCTTACCTACCTTCAGTCCGCTCAAAGATTGAATCCTCGTCAAGCCAGGTGGTCGCTGTTCTTCACCCGTTTCCAGTTTCTGCTCCACTACCGTCCCTCTGACAAGAATGTGAGGGCCGATGCCCTGTCCAGATCGTTTGAGACGGAAGACACGGTGGAGTCCCTTCAGACTATCATAGACCCGTCCTGCGTTGTCACCGCTAATCCTCTGCAGATTAGAGACATCCCTCCGGAGAGACCTTTTGTTCGGTTGGCAGACAGGAGAAGAATTCTCCGCTGGGGACACAGTTCTAAACTGGCTGGGCACGCTGGTGTCCGTAAAACCCAAGACCTGATTGCTCATCACTTCTGGTGGCCCACGCTACCTAAAGATGTTCTGGACTTTGTCTCTTCTTGCACAGTGTGTGCCTCTAACAAAGTTTATCACTTCAAGCCTGCCGGCCTGCTTCAACCTCTGCCTGTACCCAATGCCCCCTGGCAGCGCATTGCGATGGACTTCGTCACAGACCTTCCTCCCTCAGCAGGATGCAACACCATCTGGGTGGTGGTGGACCGGTTTTCTAAGATGGCACATTTTATCCCGCTGACCGGCCTACCTTCTGCTCCCCGACTGGCGAGTCTCTTCATTCAACACATCTTTCGCTTGCATGGCTTGCCTCTTCACATTGTGTCCGACCGGGGGGTTTAGTTTACCTCTAAGTTCTGGAGATCCCTCTGTAAACTCCTGTAAACTCCTGGTGAGTTTGGACTTTTCCTCAGCCTATCACCCCCAGTCCAATGGGCAAGTTGAGAGGATCAACCAGATCATGGTGAATTATCTCCGCCACTTCATCTCTTCACAGCAAGATAACTGGGTACAGCTTCTTCCATGGGCCGAGTTCTCATACAACAACCACACAAGTGAGTCCACCACTTTCACTCCATTTCACATTGTATACAGTCAACATCCTAGAGTCCCTCTTCCTGTGTTGACTTCATCTCAGGTACCCGCTGCTGATTCTGCATATGGGGACTTTCTGCAAATCTGGCAACAGACGCGGTCCTCTATTTTGCTGGCAGTAGATCGCATGAAGCGAAAGGCAGATACTAGGAGAAGAGCGCCGCCTTCGATTGAAGGTGCCCTCATACAATTTTGCTCCCAGGTTCCTTGGTCCTTTCGAGATTCTGCAACAAATCAACCCTGTCTCCTATAAGCTGCGGCTGCCTCCTACCCTCAGAATCCCCAACTCCTTCAATGTGTCCCTCCTGAAACCAGTTGTCCTGTACTGCTTCAGCAAGACTTCTAGTTCCACAGTTGCTCCCAGCGGTCCTTCTGATGTATTCGAGGTAAAGGAGATCCTGGACTGCAAAAGGGTAGGAAGAAGGACTTTCTATTTGGTGGACTGGAGAGGGTTTGGTCCTGAGGAGAGGTCCTGGGAGCCAGAAGAGAACCTCAGTGCTCCTCCTCTTATTAAAAAGCTCCTCTCTCACTCTGGCCCCAAGAAGAGGGGGCGTAAGAGGGGGGATACTGTAGCATCCATGGCCGCGGGCCGTCGGGTTTACTCACCTACCGATGCCCGCAGCCATGGATCCGTGAGCGCTGATCCCCATCTCCTTCCTAGGAGACGCCAACGCTCACCTCCGCTTCATTCTGCTGTGTCCCGTAGGGTGCGCGCGCACGCTCGTGCACGGCCTTAAAGGGCCAGCGCGCGCACAAAGGAAATTGGCATCATCATCAACTGCCATGATTTCCTGATCTATAAGAAGGCCCCAGGCCTTCTGATCCTTGCCTGAGCGTTGTTAGTCTATCCCAGTCTGTCTTGCAAATAGTCCCTTAGTGTTTCCCCGTTCCAGTTGTTACCCGTTCCTGTATCCCGTATTGTTCTTGTTCCTGTGCCTACCAGTGTTGGAGTCGTGTCTACTGCACCCGATGTCGTTTGCCACGTCCAGTGTCGTTTGCCACGTCCAGTGTCGTTTGCCACGTTCAGTGTCGTTTGCCACGTCCAGTGTTTTCTGCCACGTCCAGTGTCTTCTGCCACGTCCAGTGTCTTCTGCTACATCGGATACTGCCCGCCACGTCTGGCGCTACCTGCCGCACCGGCCTCCATCCGTGCTGAAGACACAGCCACCGTCTGGACTAGTTCAGGTACCCAAGCATTGCTATCTGCTATTGACTTTTGTGTAGACTGTGACCTGGTCAGCTGCCTCCCCGCTACGGCGGAGCGGCCTAGTGGGTTCACATACCCTGTGACCGTGACATAGGGTATGTGCACACGACCTATTTTCATACGTAATTCAGGCGTTTTACGCCTCGAATTACGCCTGAAAAGACGGCTCCATTACGTCTGCAAACATCTGCCCATTGCTTGCAATGTGTTTTACGATGTTCTGTTCAGACGAGTTGTAATTTTACGCGTCGCTGTCAAAAGACGCCCGCGTCAAAGAAGTGCAGGACACTTCTTGGGACGTTATTGGAGCCGTTTTTCATTGACTCCAATGAAATCCAGCTCCAATTACGTCCGTAAAAGATGCCGCGAAAAACGCGAGTACTTGCAAAAACATCTGCAATTCAGGAGCTGTTTTCGCCTAAAAAAAGCTCCGTAATTTCAGACGTATTTTGCGTTTGCGTGTGAACATACCCTAAGAGCATGTTCACACATCCTATTCTCAGCCGTTTTCTCAGGCCGTAAACGCCCCAAAAAACGGCTAAAAATACAGGAGCTGAATGCCTTCAAACATCTGCCCATTGATTTGAAAACGGTGTTTCGTTCCCACGTGGCGTTATTTTATGCGTAAAAAAACGCCCCCGTAAAAAATAAGTGCATGTCACTTCTTGAGCTATTTCTGGAGCCATTTTTCATTGTCTCAATAGAAAAACAGCTCCAAAACCGACTGGAGCTGTCAAGGGAAAACAGCCGTTTATTAAGCATCAGGCGTTTTTCGATGCGGTTTTTGCAGCCGTGTTTGGAGCTGTTTTCTATTGAGACCATGAAAACGGCTCAAGAAGTGACATGCACTTTTGTTTTACGGGGCGTCTTTTAACGCGTCGTTTTTACAAACGGCGTGTAAAAAACCGCCCTGTGGGAACGAAACGCTGTTTTTCCCATTGAAATTAATGGGCAGATGTTTGGAGGCGTCCAGCCCCAGTATTTTCAGCCGTTTTTCGGGGGTCTACGGTCCGAAAAACGGCTGAAAATAGGACGTGTGAACATAGCATTGAGGAAAGGTAGTATTTCTGGAGTGAGAGAACCTCTTATATTGATGATTTCTTTAGTGTTTAATTCTTTTTTGTGCACTAGGGCAGCTTGTACTGTTTGCCCCTGGGTTGAGGTCTTCTGTTCCGGATGTGTCTGACTCAGATATATACGTATATCTCACAATATTTAACTGCTTATTCCCTCTTTAATTTCACTTTTGAATGTATCTACAGTGGAGGAAATAAGTATTTGATCCCTTGCTGATTTTGTAAGTTTGCCCACTGTCAAAGTCATGAACAGTCTAGAATTTTTAGGCTAGGTTAATTTTACCAGTGAGAGATAGATTATATAAAAAAAAAAAAAAAAAAAAGAAAATCACATTGTCAAAATTATATATATTTATTTGCATTGTGCAGAGAAATAAGTATTTGATCCCCTACCAACCATTAAGAGTTCAGCCTCCTCCAGACCAGTTACACGCTCCAAATCAACTTGGTGCCTGCATTAAAGACAGCTGTCTTACATGGTCACTTGTATAAAAGACTCCGGTCCACAGACTCAATTAATCAGTCTGACTCTAACCTCTACAACATGGGCAAGACCAAAGAGCTTTCTAAGGATGTCAGGGACAAGATCATAGACCTGCACAAGGCTGGAATGGGCTACAAAACCATAAGTAAGACGCTGGGTGAGAAGGAGACAACTGTTGGTGCAATAGTAAGTAAATGGAAGACATACAAAATGACTGTCAAACGACATCGATCTGGGGCTCCATGCAAAATCTCACCTCGTGGGGTATCCTTGATCCTGAGGAAGGTGAGAGCTCAGCCGAAAACTACACGGGGGGAACTTGTTAATGATCTCAAGGCAGCTGAGACCACAGTCACCAAGAAAACCATTGGTAACATATTACGCCGTAATGGATTAAAATCCTGCAGTGCCCGCAAGGTCCCCCTGCTCAAGAAGGCACATGTACAGGCCCATCTGAAGTTTGCAAATGAACATCTGGATGATTCTGAGAGTGATTGGGAGAAGGTGCTGTGATCAGATGAGACTAAAATTGAGCTCTTTGGCATTAACTCAACTCGCCGTTTTTGGAGGAAGAGAAATGCTGCCTATGACCCAAAGAACACCGTCCCCACTGTCAAGCATGGAGGTGTAAACATTATGTTTTGGGGGTGTTTCTCTGCTAAGGGCACAGGACTACTTCACCGCATCAATGGGAGAATGGATGGAGCCATGTACCGTCAAATCCTGAGTGACAACCTCCTAAATGGCTCATTAAAAATGGCTCGTGGCTGGGTCTTCCAGCACGACAATTAACCGAAACATACAGCCAAGGCAACAAAGGAGTGGCTCAAAAAGAAGCACATTAAGGTCATGGAGTGGCCTAGCCAGTCTCCACACCTTAATCCCATCGAAAACTTATGGAGGGAGCTGAAGATCCGAGTTGCCAAGCGACAGCCTCGAAATCTTAATGATTTACAGATGATCTGCAAAGAGGAGTGGGCCAAAATTCCATCTAACATGTGTGCAAACCTCATCATCAACTACTAAAAATGTCTGACTGCTGTGCTTGCCAACAAGGGTTTTGCCACCAAGTATTAAGTCTTGTTTGCCAAAGGGATCAAATACTTATTTCTCTGTGCACAATGCAAATAAATATATATAATTTTGACAATCTATCTCTCACTGGTAAAATTAACCTAGCCTAAAAATTCTAGACTGTTCATGTCTTTGACAGTGGGCAAACTTACAAAATCAGCAAGGGATCAAATACTTATTTCCTCCACTGTATGTTCTTCTAATTCAAATAGTTTTTATTGAAGTTTTTCAGACAAAGAAAACAAAAGGAGCTTCAAAATCAACCCTGTCCCATAATAGCAAAAGACATTTAGAAAAGTCACAAGCCAAGATCACTCCGGATATTAGAAAGTATAAAAATACAGCACAGGAAAATTTTCATGACAATAATTTCAATATCCGGTGAATTAAAAGCAAATGAGCATGTCATGTTACTTGAGACTAAGCATTTTCATGACGACAGTGTACATTAAATATGAATTACAGATTTTATATACAAACAACAACAACATGAACAGAAACAGTAGAATTACTGTGAACAAGCCTAACATGACTTCAGTGATTAAGAACTTGGGCAGAAAGTAGAACTTGTCCAAACTAACCAATATTTATTAAAAGATGCAATCGAGAAATTCCAAATGCAATTGCTTTTTCATATACATAAGTAGTATGGATTAACTAAAGGAGTTCTGAAAATGAAGGGGTGTCAGGTTTTTTCCAATATCTGGTTACCACCAGTTTAGCCATAACTAGAATTTTACATAAAAGTCGTCTATGAACCCATGGGACAATGTCCAGTTCCAAAAACAGTAAAGAGAATTGTGGGGTACGGGGAATTTCCATAGAAAATAAACGATCAATAAGATTAAACACTTCCACCCAATATTGCTGAAGAAGTGGACAGCCCCATAGGATATGGGTAAGAGAGCCGATATGTCCACAATTCCGCCAACACAATGCGGTAGAATTTTGGTACATTATATGCAAGCGCTCTGGCGTATAATACCATCTGAAAATCGATTTATTAGCGGTTTCCAGATGCGAAACACACTTAAGAGAGATATTTATCCATTTTAAGGCCAAAGACCACTGTTTATCCGTAAAAGACTTCCCCAATTCTCTTTCCCAATGAACAATTGGGGTCGATTTTTAAAAAACAGAAAGGCAGGACATAGAGCTATAAATATGTTTAAGCCCTTTGTTACTTTTGCAAAACTATTCAGTAGCATCATATTCCCATGTAATGTAAGATCTATATGACTCTGAATAAAATATTTGACTCTAATATACCTAAACAGTTCGGTCCGGGGGATAGAAAAAAATGCCTTCAAGTTTTCAAAACTCAACAGTGTTATTATTAAAAAGTTGGTCACATGACGTAATGCCGTGCGATTTCCACATCCCAAGGTCCATATCAAAAATGGCCAGTTCTAAAAAATCCAATGGAATATACGACCTAGGGATAAGTAAACGATTTGAGGAATGCACATGTACGTTTGTCCAACAAGTCAGAGTTGCTTTAGTGAGTGAAGACAGCCCCCCTGGAAGTGGTAATCCCTCAAGTGGTAGGAGCAACAGGGCCTTTAGGCGTTGTGATCCCAAATAAGACGCTTCAATGTGTACCCAATGTTTGGAAACGTCCTCCCTCCACCAATACACCGCTTGAGCAGCCAAGGTTGCCACATAATATTTATGTAAATGAGGAACACCCAATCCCCCTGATGTCTGAGCTTTAAACAGTACGTGAGTGGCAATCCTCTGTCTTTTAATGAAGGTCATTAACCCTTTCAGGACCAAGGGTCATCGATACCTCAATGACCAGCCCCATTTTTTCAATGTACAAATTTACATAAATGTACAAATTTCATTTTTTTTACCGAAATTCATTTGTAATACATTTTTTTCTGTAACACAGAGAAATGCAACTCAATATTTATTGCCCAGATTCTGCAGTTTTTACAAATATCCCACATGTGGCTCTAGTGTGGTAATGGACTGAAGCACCGGCCTCAGAAGCAAAGGAGCACATAGTGGATTTTGGGGTCTCCTTTTTTTAGAATATATTTTAGGCACCATGTCAGATTTGAAGAGGTCTTGTGCTGCCAAAACAGTGGAATCTCCCCAAAAGTGATTTTGGAAACTACACACATCAAGGAATGTATCTAGGGGTATAGATAGCATCTTGACCACACAGGTCTTTTGCTTTATTTATTGGAATATGTCTGTGAAAACGAAAATCTTTTACAAGGAATAAAGAATAAAAAGCACCCCAAAACTTGTAAAGCTATTTCTCACGATTACGGCAATACCTGATATGTGGTAATAAACTGCTGTTCTGACCCACGGCAGAGCTCAGAATGGAGGGAGCGCCATTTGGCTTTTGGAGCACAGATTTTGCTTGGTAATAGTTCTATTTGGGGTTTTGCTGGTATTTCAGTTTCTAATGTGGTGGCATATGTAAGCTGGGCAAAGTACATCAGGGCATAATAAGAGGGTATAATAATGGGGTAAATAAATAATTCATAGATGTGTGGCCGGTGTCGCACTGATAAATGGTGCCCAATCTTATCCGCTTTTGGTGACACTGCAGAATTTCTGTCGCTATATTCTGAGCGCCAGAACTTTTATTATTTTTTCTCCACCGGAGCCGTGCGAGGGCTTATTTGTTACGTTAAAATCTGTAGTTTTCATTGGTACCATTTTAGGGTACATGTGATTTTTTGATCACTTTTTATTAGATTTTTTTGGCAGGCTAAGTGACAAAAAAAAACCATATATTTTGACAATGTTTTTTGTCCTTTTTTTTACCGTAATCACTGTTTTTTACTTTATAATGCAGGTCGGTACGATTACGGCGATACCATATGTATATTGTTTTATTTATGTTTTGTGGCGTTTGCGCAATAAAATCACTTTTCTATAAAATTATTCTGAGACCCATAATTTTTTTATTTTTATGTAAAAAAAGCTGTGTAAGGGCTTGTTTTTTGCGGGACGGGTTGTAGTTTTTATTGGCATTATTTTGGAGTACATGCAAATTTTTGATCACTTTTTATTCTATATTTTGGGAGGGGTGACCAAAAAAATAGTGATGCTAGTATTGTTTTTTAATGCTTTTTTGTGGTGTTCACCGTGCGGGAAAAATAATATTATCGTTTTATAGTTGGGGTCGTTACGAACGCGGTGATACCAAATATGTGTACTTTTTTAACGGTTTATTTTTTTCCTTTAGTAAAAGACTTATTATAGGAAAAAAAGCTTTTTTTGTTTTTGTAACTTATAACTTTTTTTCCACTTTTATAAAACATTTTTATTACTTTTTTTTTTTTACTTGTTTTACTTGAAGACCTGCAGCACTGATAGCTGCTATAATACATTACACTACCTAGGTAGTGTAACGTGTTATAAACTGTCAGTGTGACGTTGACAGTCACACTGACAGGAAGCCTATGACGACCCAGCTGGTCCTCATAGGCTTCTGTGAATGGCAGACGGGAGGCCGTTGTATGGCCTCCGGTTTTGCAATGCAACCGACGGCAGCACCCGCAATCGGTCCCCGGAAAAGTTTGTTGTAGCAACAAACTTTCCAGTTTGTTGCTACAACAAACTTTCCCTGCGATCACATGATCGGGACCTGAACCAATCAGGTCCCAGTCATGTCTCCGGGACCAGAGGCAGGGGTTGACAGCGCGATCCGGGTGTCAGCACTGCTCTGAGACACCCGGATCGCGCTTTTAACACCAACTGTGAATTCACGTCGGCACTGCACAGAGCCCAGCAAGTGCCGACGTGAATTTACTGTGGGCGGTCAGGAAGCGGTTAATAACGGTGATCATATTCTCTGACAGTCGAACCAATCAGTTCGACTGTCAGAGAACAGGTTGCTGGGGAGCCGGGGACACTGACACAACCGGCGTCAGAGTGCTTTTCACAGCGCTACGACGGCTGGAACAGAGATCTGTATATACACGTCCTGGCAACACGGGGTACATGCGAAAAGGACGTGTATGTACAGATTGTCGGCATGAAATGGTTAAGATACGTTGAATTTGTTTGAAATATGATGTGTGAAGTGATATAGGGAGAGTCCTAAACAGGTACAATAGCCTTGGCAGCAAAAGCATTTTAACCCTTTCAAGACCGAGCTCATTTTAGCCTTCAGGACCAGCCCCATTTTTTCAAATCTGACATGTGTCACTTTATGTGGTAATAACTCTGGAATGCTTTTGCCTATCCAAGCGATTCTGAGATTGTTTTCTCGTGACATATTGTACTTTATATTAGTGGAAAAATTTGGTCAATAAATTCATTGTTTATTTGTGAAAAACACCAAAATTTAGAGAAAATTAGCAAAAATTATGATTTTTCTAATTTTAAATGTATCTGCTTGTAAAACAGATAGTAATACCACACAAAATAGTTACTATTTCACATATTTCATATGTCTACTTTATATTTGCATCGTTTTTTGAACATTATTTTATTTTTCTAGGACGTTACAAGGCTTAGCACTTTACCAGCAATTTCTCACATTTTCAAGAAAATGTCAAAAGGCGATTTTTACAGGGACCAGTTCTGTTCTAAAGCGGCTTTGAGGGCCTTATGTACTAGTTAGACCCCATAAATCAACCCATATTAAAAACTGCACCCCTCAAAGTATTCAAAACAGCATTCAGAAAGTTTCTTAACCCTTTAGGCGTTTCACAGGAATTAAAGCAATGTAGAGGGGAAATTGACAAATTATTTTTTTTTTTGCTGCAATTTATTTGTAATAAAAAATTTTCTGTAACACAGAATGTTTTACCAGAGAAACGGAACACAATATTTATTGCCCAGATTCTGCAGTTTTTAGAAATATCCCACATGTGGCCCTAGTGTGATAATGGACTGAAGCACAGGCCTCAGAAGCAAAGGAGCACCTAGTGGATTTTGTGGCCTCCTTTTTTTAGAATATATTTTAGGCACCATGTCGGGTTTGAAGAGGTCTTGTAGTGCCAAAACAGTGAAAATCCCCCAAAAGTGAAACGGTTTTGGAAACTGCACCCCTCAAGGAATTTATCTAGGGGTACAGTTAGCATCTTGACCCCACAGGTCTTCTGCTATATTTATTGGAGTTTGCCTGTAAAAGTGAAAATCGACTTTTTTTCTGAAAAAATATTAAAAAAAATAATATTTGCAAGGAATAAAGAATAAAAAGCACCCCAAAACTTGTAAAGCTACTTCTCCCAATTACAGCAATACCCCATATGTGGTACTAAACTGCTGTTTGGACCCATGGCAGAGCTTAGAAGGGAAGGAGCGCCATTTTGATTTTGAAGCGCAGATTTTGCTGGATTGGTTTTCAGTGCCATGTCGCGTTTGCAACGCCCTGGAGGGAGCAAAACGGTGGAAACCCCCAAAAAGTGACCCCATTTTGTAGACAACACCCCTCAAGAAATTTTTCTAGGGGTATAGTTAGCATTTTGACCCCACAGTTTTTTTGCTGAATTTAGTGGAATTAGGCCATGAAAATCACCCCAAAATTTGTAAAGCAATTTGTCCTGATTACAGCAATATGCCATATGTGGTAATAAACTGCTGTTTGGACCCACGGCAAGACTCAGAAGGGAAGGAACAATATTTAGCTTTTGGAGCTCAAATTTAGCTGGAATGGTTTTCGGGTGCCATGTCGCATTTGCAAAGCACCTGAGGTACCAAAACAGTGGAAACCTCCCAAAAGTCCCTTTAGGGGACTGGAACGAGCGATCATTAGGTCGCTGGTACAATACACTGCAGTACTAATGTTTTGCAGTATAATATCATTTTTACAGGCTTCTGTAACACCGCGATTGCTGTTCCTGTCCATTAGTCCCGGCTGTCAGCTGTAATACAGAGCTGACACCTGCAGAATATGGCGCGGCTGCAGCGCATGAGCCGTCTCCATATATAACCCCCCGCACCACGACATGCTATTAAGTCATGGTGCGCGAAGGCGTTAATGCGCAGCGGATGGTGCACAGTGAAAATTAAAATTTTCCACTGATATGCCAGTTTAATGCACAATATGTTGTGCCCAGTTTGTGCCACTGAAGACAAATATCTCATACAATGTTGAGCGGGTTATCCCGGATATAAAATATCATATATGTGGACGTAAGCTGGTGTTTTGGCACGCTGTGGGGCTCAGAAGGGAGCGCCATTTGGCTTTTGGAGCGCAGAGTTTGCTTGGTAACTGTTCTGTTTGGGGTTTTGCTGGTATTTCCGTTTATGATGTGGGGGTATGTGTAAATTGGGCAGAGTACATCAGGACATAATAAGAGGGTATAATAATTCGTTAAATAAATAATAATCCGCAGATATGTGGCCAATGTCGCACTGATAAATGGCGCCTGATCTTATCAGCTTTTGGACACTGCACAATTTCTGTCGCTATATTCTGAGAGCCAGAACTTTTTTATTTTTTCTTCACCGGAGCCGTGCGAGGGCTTATTTGTTGCGGGACAATCTGTAGTTTTCATTGGCACCATTTTAGGGTACATGTGATTTTTTTTATCACTTTTTATTAGATTTTTTTGGCAAGCAAAGTGACAAAAAAACAAATTCTGACAATGTTTTTTGTCTTTTTTTTTTTACACTTTTCACCGTGCGCTATAAATGAAATTTTACTTTTATTCTGCAGGTCGATAAGATTACGGCGATACCATATGTATATAGTTTTTTTATGTTTTGTGGCATTTGCGCAATAAAATCACTTTTCGATAAAATTATTTATTTTTTGTGTCACCATATTCTGAGAGCCATAACTTTTTTATTTTTCAGTCAAAAAAGCTGTGTAAGGGCTTGTTTTTTGCGGGACGGGTTGTAGTTTTTATTGGTACTATTTTAGGGTACATGCGACTTTTTGATCACTTTTTATTCTATATTTTTGGAGGGTTGATGACCAAAAAAATAGTTATTCTGACATTGTTTTTTAATTATTTTTTTTGCGCTGTTCACCGTGCGGTAAAAATAATATTATAGCTTTATCGTTTGGGTCGTTGTGAACGCGGTCATACCAAATATGTGTACTTTTTTTTAACATTTTCATTTTTTTCCTATAATGAAAGACTTTCTATAGGAAAAAAAGCATTTTTTGTTTTTGTAACTCTTATAACTTGTTTTTACACTTTTATAAAACATTGTTATTACTTTATTTTTTACTTTTTACTTGTTTTACTTGAAGACTGGCAGCACTGATCGCTGCTATAATACATTACACTACCTAGGTAGTGTAACGTATTATAAACTGTCAGTGTGACGCTGAGAGTCACACTGACAGGAAGCTTATGAGAACCGGCCTCCGGCTGGTTCTCATAGGCTGATGTGCATGGCAGACCCGGGGGCCATTGTATGGCCTCCGGTTCTGCCTTATAACCGACTGCAGCACCCGCAATCGGTCCCCGGGAAAGTTTGTTGTAGCAACAAACTTTCCAGTTTGTTGTAGTCAGTGGCGTAACTACCGCCGTAGCAGCAGTAGCGGCTGCTACGGGGTCCGCGGCATGAGGGGGCCCGTGTCGCCCGCCGGCACGGGCCCACACCATGGCCGGAGGCTCCGCTAGCTGCCGCTATGGCTGCTACAGCGGGACGCCACTGAACACTACGGCAGAGCAGGGAGGTATCTCCCCGCTCTGCCATTAAACAAAAGACATGTATCCCCTATCCACAGGATAGGGGATACATGTGTGATCACTGGCATTGATAGGGAGAACGGAGGACCGAAAGTCCCCTGAAGTTCTCCATCACAAACCTCGGACTTCCGGGGGCTGTGTCGGCAGCTCCGGAGAAATGAATGGAGCGCCGGTCTCGCTTGTGCGCATGCGTGACCAGCGCTCCTTTCATTTTTAGTGAGCTGTGCAGACGCCGGAAGTCAGAGGTTAGTCATGGAGAACTTCAGGGGACTTTCGGTCCTCCGTTCTCCCTATCAATGCCAGCGATCACACATGTATCCCCTATCCTGTGGATAGGGGATACATGTCTTTTATTAGGACACACTGTTGGTCGCATTTTTTGGGAAGGGGGACGCTGTATGGCGTTCCCTACAGGGGGGGACGCTGTATGGCGTTCCCTACAGGGGGGGACGCTGTATGGCGTTCCCTACAGGGGGGACGCTGTATGGCATTCCCTACAGGGGGGGAGGCTGTATGGCGTTCCCTACAGACAACGCCATACAGTCCCCCCTGTAGATAGCTGCTTCTAAAGAGGTCTCCAGATTAGGCAAAGACAAAATGACATCATCCACATATAATGATATAGTATGGGTCCTTGACCCTATTTTGATGCAATGGTCCTCCCTGTGTAATCTGAGAAGTTGTGCTAACGGTTCCATAGACAGCACGAATAAAAGGGGTGACAAAGAGCAACCCTGTCTAGATCCATTTGTAATTCTAAAACCTGCAGATAGTACCCCATTCGTATAGATTTTTGCCGAAGGTTCTGAATATAAGGCTTGTATAGCTGACATTATAACACCCAAGAACCCCATTTTTGTCGAAAATGCATACAACCAGGAAATTCGGTCAAACGCTTTCTCCGCGTCCAATGCAAGCAAAACAGAAGGAATGTGTTTTTGTTCAATGTGATGTAGCAAACCAATTATTCGTCTGGTGTTATCCGAGCCTAGTCGACCTTTTATAAAACCTGTCTGATCATCGACTATTAAGTGGGGCAAAAGAGGGGATAGTCTATTCGCAATTATTTTAGCGTATAATTTGAAATCAATGTTAAGTAAGGAAATTGGTCTAAAATTCTAAGGTTGGTCAGAGGCTTTGCCCAGTTCCGGTAAAGTAAATATTAAAGCCTCCTGATTTTCTATAGGGAAAGAACCAGAGGTTTGAGCCGCCTGGAAGAATCTACATAAATATGGCGAAAGAATTTCTCTAAGAGATTTATAGTACGCGTTCTTGAGGCCGTCTGGACCAGGTGCTTGGTCCGGGGGCAACTTAAGTATGATATTATTAATTTCAGATTCAGAAATCGGGGCATTCAGAGTGTCTAATTGATCAGTGGTTAGTTTGGATAAGGGAATGTTCTCCAGAAAAGCTTGAATGTCTTCTGTAGTTGGATGTGACACAAACGGATCATTATTTAAATTATACAAAGTTTCATAAAAAACCTTAAAACGATCAGCAATAAGTACTGGATGGGAGATTTGCTATTGTGTGGTAGAGTCGAGAAAAAAGGGGATTCTGTTTTTTTGATGCTGTTGTTTAAAACGAGAAGCCAGTAACTTTCCCACTTTATTATTTTGCGAATAATAATGTATTTCCGTTTTACGCAATTTTTTCTCATACTCAGAGACCAAAGCTAATCTCAGGTCTTGACAAATTTTTAGCAAACTCGCAGCTTGTTGCTTAGATGGAGCGACCTTATTTATCCTTTCTAGCTTGTAGATTTGTTCCGTAAGGTTAGTAATAATAGCCTCCCGTTGTTTCTTTTCTATATGCTCCAGACGAATCAGGGATCCTCTAATGAATGCTTTATCAGCATTCCAAAGCGAATTAATATGTATCCCCCCCAGTATCATTAGATGAAAAGTATTCAGTAAGATTCTATCTATGTCTTGTTTATATTTAGAGTGGGCGAGGAGGAAAGGGTTACATCTCCAGACGAAGGTGCGGTTAGTGTTGTTGTGTTCCTTCAGTGTTAGTGTAAGGGTATGTGCACACGGTAGCAGGCTTTTACGTCTGAAAAGACAGACTGTTTTCAGGAGAAAACAGCTGCCTCGTTTCAGACGTAAATGCTCCTCCTCGCATTTTGCGAGGCTTCTCTGACAGCCGTAAATTTTGAGCTGTGCTTCATTGAGTTCAATGAAGAACGGCTCAAATTACGTCTGAAAGAAGTGTCCTGCACTTCTTTTGCCGAGGCTGTATTTTTACGCGTCGTCGTTTGACAGCGTAAATGACAGGTTGACTGCACAGTACGTCGGCAAACCCATTCAGATGAATGGGCAGATGTTTGCCGACGTATTGTAGCCCTATTTTCAGACGTAAAACGAGGCATAATACGCCTCGTTTACGTCTGAAAATAGGTAGTGTGAACCCAGCCTTATAGCCGCATGATCACACTCAGGGCCGCCATCAGGCGGGTATTACTGGTACTCCCGTCAGGGGCCCGGCCACATGGATGAAGAAAAGGGGCCCGCCGGGCTGCCGTCGCCCCTCCCCTCGGACTGTTGCCCCCCCCTCGCAACGCTCACGGGCCCCCTCGCAACGCTCGCGCCCCGCCCCTACTAACGCCCGCGGCACACCCCTAGCAACGCTCGCGGCACCCCCCTAGCAACACTCACGGCACCCCCTGCATACCTGTTGTAGCTTCACTGGACGGGGAAGATGCAGCATGTGCTGAAGCTCCGTGTGGAGATCCCGCCCCCCAGCTCCTCTACACTGCCGAATGGACCTGCAGGCTGGTGAGTATTTTCCCCTCTCCATCCTGCTTCCCATCCCCCTGACCCCATTTGGGGTCCGTAAATCAGAGACCGAACATGGACGTCTGAATAAGGCCACATACTTGCCTCCTATTTTTGGTGCGGATTGCGCACTGAAAATTCACTACAAATTACAATATAAGGCCTTATTCACACGAACGTGTTATACGTCCGTGAAACGCGCATGATTTACACGCGCGTCGCACAGACTTATGTTAGTGAATGGGGCCGTTCAGACTGTCAGTGAATTTCACGCAGCGTATGTGTGCTGTGTAAAACTCACGACATGTCCTATACTTGCCCGTGTTTCGCGCTGCACGCACCCATTGAAGTCATTGGGTGCGTGCAAATCGCACACGGTACACGGAAGCACTTCCAGGTGACGCGCGTGATTCGCGCTACAGTAGGTAAAGAAGTGAAGGGAAAGATAAAAGCTTGTCCATCTTTACTGTGTTGTAACATCAAAACAGAGTGTCATAATGATGCCGGCTGCGCGAAAATCACGCAGCCACGCACCATATACAGATGCCACACTGAACTTTTGCGCGCGCAAAACGCAGCGTTTTTGCGCGTGCAAAATGGACACGTTCGTGTGAATAAGGCCTAAGGCGATATTCAGACCAACGTGTGTGAAATCAGACGTGAAGAAAAGCCGTTTTTCGTGGCCGATTTGCAGCCGTGCGGGACACGTTTTCACACATCCCTCATAGACTTGAGTCTATTGAGGGATCCGTGAAAACGCACAAAAATAGGACATGTCCTATTTTTTTACAGGCCCTTCCACGGTCCGTTAGAACAACGACCATGTGAATAACCCCATAGAAATACATGCAGCTGTGTGACGGCCATTAAAAAAAACGTCCTTCACACGGACGATTAACACGTTAGTCTGAATAAGCCCTAACTCATGTGAATGGGGTTTGTCAGAACGTCACGCACGTGCAGCATTTCACCCCACAAATAATTTTTTTCAGCTTCCCAGTACATTATGCGGTACAATAAGGCTGGGTTCACACGACCACATTAACGTCCGTAATGGACGGACGTATTTCGGCCGGAAGTCCCGGACCGAACTCATTGCAGGGAGCCGGGCTCCTAGCATCATAGTTATGTACGATGCTAGGAGTCCCTGCCTCTCCGTGGAACTACTGTCCCGTACTGAAAACATGATTACAGTACGGGACAGTTGTCCTGCAGCGAGGCAGGGACTCCTAGCGTCGTACATAACTATGATGCTAGGAGCCCGGCTCCCTGCAATGAGTTCGGTCCGGGACTTCCGGCCGAAATACGTCCGTCCATTACGGACGTTAATATGGTCGTGTGAACCCAGCCTAAATGGTGCCATGAAAAACTACAACTTGCACCGCAAAAAACAAGCCCTCAAGTAAAAAAAATTATAGCTTTTGGAAGGTGGAGATGAAAAAACAAACAAAAAATGGCTGAGGAGGGAAGGGGTTAAATAAGCTGCATGCCTATTTGGGTATGTTCACACAATTAGCAAAAACAGTCTGAAAATACGGAGATATTCAAGCGAAAACAGCTGATTTTCAGAAGTTTTTTAAGCAAACTCGTGTTTTTCGCTGTGTTTTTTACGGCCGTTTTTGGAGCTATTTTTCTATAGAGAAACTTTACACAAATACCTGCCCAAAAAACATCCCCACCCCAGGCAATCATGGTCAATGAAAAACGTCTCCAGAAACGTCTGATGAAGTGACCTGCACTTCTTTTTCGTGGCCGTTTTTTTACGCGCCGTTGTAAAAAGAACGGCCCATCGGAACACAACGCCGTTTTTTTCTCATTGAAATCAATGGGCAGATGTTTGGAGGCGTTCTGCTTCTGATATTTCGGACGTTTACGGCCAGAAAAACGGCCAAAAATAAGCTGTGTGAACATACCCTAATGTTGCAGAATTGTAACGTATTTCATCCTTTACATTGTAAAGGGTTAATTTGCTGTAAATCCCCAGCAAATTCTGTAATGCACACATTGAGGAATTTGGTGCACAAAATCCGCATCAAAACCGCAGGTAATTCCGCAGGTAATATCTGCATGTATTAGTGCGTTTTTTAGGTGCGGTTTTTCCTTTTTGATGCGGAAATAGGTGCAGGTTTTATGCTGCAGATTTTTTTATTCTTTTTTAAACTAGTCAGAAACAATTCGCAAGCGGAAACGCAAGATAAAGTGACATGTATCATATTTTCAAATACGCACCGTAGGTCAATTTTTATGCAGAAAATGCGACATGTGAATGAAATTTCTTGATCTCATTTACTTTACTGGTACTGTATTACACTGCGGATTTGCCGCACGAAAATACCCGCGACAAATTTGCACTTAATAAGTATCGTGTGCATTTGGCCTAACAGAGATTTTTTAAACTCCCACTAAGGCCCCGTTCACACATGTTGGATTTGATACTGATTCCGATGACATGCCGATAATTCTGCATCCCGTGCATATGAGGTTTCCGCAACCCAGTTCACATGCTGTGAAAAATTTTCCACCTGTATTTTTGTCCGCACCATGAAAAGAAATCCGCCACAGCAATAAGTAGCGTGCGACTTATATTACATGGAAAAGCCGAGGATGAGCAACTTTGAATGATAATGGGACTTAGGCCTTGTTCACACAGCTTTCTGCAGGCATAAAAATCTGCCTTGAAATTCCTTCAGGCTTTCTCTGGCTCCCATTGATGTCAATGGGAGGTCAGAGACGGAAATGCCTGAAGAAAGAGCATGTCGCTTCTTTCTCTCGTGGGAAAAAAACGCTTTCGCCTCCCGTTGAAATCAATAGGAGGCGATTTCGGACGTTTTTTGCTGCGGTTTCCGCTGAAAAAAATGTGGCAAAAAACTCTGTGTGAACAGGGCCTTATTCTCGTGCGGATCTGCTACACGCTTGTAGCATCTGCGCCAGGAATCAAAGGGAAAGCCTCCGATTTTTGAGGTGGAAAAACACATTGAACTTTAATGGCAACGTAAGAACGGAGCATTAGTTCTCCTCACATCCTCGCAAGAGCTTCCCCCTCCCTTACCCCTTCATATCGTATTGTTGCCCTAAGTTTATCGTGTAGTCAGGAAATCTCCTACCTTACAGTATAAACAACGTAGACGATAATTCACAGGGCTCCATTATGTCCTTTTAGCCTCCGTCGGGCTGGCAGACGTCGGTTTACCTTCTTTTTGAAGGATGAAATGGCGTAGTAGACTTTGTTATTCCGGAGTCCCCAGGCAGCATCACGAGTGCTCTACCCGTGGACTTTGTCCCTGGGAAAGCTCCTGACATCACTGTCCATATATGTAAAGTGACGTCAGGGGATTCTCCAGGGCCGGAATCCCTGGCCAGAGCTTTGCCGACGCTCCGGCCGTGTACTCAGGCTTTGCAAAGCTACGGACGTCACTTTACGTATATGGACATCAGGAAAGGTGCCAGAGTCCCTGGGCAGAGCGCTAGTAGAAGGCTCCAGCTCTGTTCATGGGCAGTGACTTCAGGAGTTTCCCCTGGGCCATTCCCCAGGCGACGTATCCCACAGTATGCCATACAGTCGGATACGTTTTAGCTAAATAGATCAAAATCCGGAGCATTAACCTGTCACTGCCGGCTCCATGGTTTCCTTCACTGTAATTGACATCAGCACCAAAATCAGTTAATGCGTATAACGTACAAACGTGAGTGCCACAATTTCCATTGCCCACCCCCGGTAATGGAGGGGGGGGCCAGAAATTCCTGATGGCGGCCCTGATCACACTATGTAATACATTCAATAGTTGAATTAACCATAAGGAGTAACAACTCTTTATCAATAAGGAACATATCTATTCTGGAATAACAATTGCGTGGACTAGAGTAAAATGAAAAACGCTTCAGAGGACCATGGTGTAACCTCCAGCTATCATACAACTCTTTACTCCAGATCAATGACCGCAGCAATGGTTGATCAACTATGCTACTAGAAGTGGAGTCCAAAGCTGTATCCATTACCATATTAAAATCGCCACAAATGAGCAATTTGCCTGCCCTAAGCTTATCAAGTGTTCTAAATATTCTATGCAGAAATCTTATTTGATGCGTATTCGGGGCATATAAGTTTACTAACGTATATTTGACATTGTTAATGAAACATACCAACACGATAAACCGGCCGCTGGGGTCTACATGTAAATGCACCAATTGAAACGCTACTGTGTTCTTAATAGCAATTAGTACCCCTCTGCAGGGCTGCCATCAGGAATTTCAGGGCCCCCTACAGCTAAATTTTCTGGGCCCCCCTACCGTGGCACCGCCTGTTAACGGTACTCCGTCCAGCACTATATCATGGTACCCAGGGCCGCCATCAGGGGGGGTATTATGGGTACTGATGTGAGAGGCCTGGCCAAACCGAATTGAAAGGGGGGCCCGGCAACTGCCGCGACTTGCCTTTGGTAGAAAAAAAACAGGCCCCTGCAATGGGGCCCGTTTTTTTCACCAAAAGTTTGTCGTGAGCTGCGGGCCCCCCTTTCAATTAGGTTTGACCGGGCCTCTCACATTAGTACCCATAATACCCCCCCTGATGGCGGCCCTGGGTAGCATGGGGGTCGTCATGGGGGCCGTCAAACACCGCCGCCCGTGCGACCGATCGCGCGCACCCGCAAACTCCCGCGCATGCGCACCCGCGACCGCCTGGAACCGCGCACCGAATTTTGAGGCAGATTTTGACCTGCCCACACTATCTTGCCGCGTTTTTTGCCCGCGGCGATTGAGGACAGCAGACAAAAAACGCAGGGAAAAATGCATTTTCTGCCTCCCATTGTTTTCGATGGGAGGTCAGAGGCGGAACCACAGCAAGAAAGGACGTGCTGCTTTTTCTTTTTTCCGCGACTGGCTCCCATTCATTTCAGATTAAATCAATGGGAGGCGGTTTTGGAAGTTGTTTGGTGCTGATTCTGACGCAGTGTCCGAGTCAATATCAAGGCCCAAAAACTCTGTGAACTGGGCCTTATTGTTAGGGCTTATTCAGACGAACGTGTAATACGTCCGTGCAACGCGCCTCGCACGGACCTATGTTACTCTATGGGGCCGTGCAGACTGTCAGTGATTTTCATGCAGCGTGTGTCCGCTGCGTAAAACTCACGACATGTCCTATATTTGTGCATTGTTCGCGCATCACGCACCCATTGAAGTCAATGGGTGCGTGAAAATCACGCCCAGCACTTCCGCAGCAGTATAAACTATGAATGAAAACAGAAAAGCACCACGTGCTACAAACATACAGAGTGTCATAATGATGGCGGCTGCGCGAAAATCACGCAGCGACGCATCATACGCTGCTGCCACACGGAGCTGTTATGGACCTTTTGCATGTGCAAAACGCCACTTTTTTGCGCACACAAAAAGTACACGCTTGTGTAAATCCGGCCTTAGGGTAGGAACACACTAGGCATGAACACTGCGGATTTTATGCAACACATTTTATTGTGGAAAATCCGCACCATATTACTGTCGCAGCCGAGTGGATGAGATTTAAACAAATCTCATCCACACGCTGCAAAAAAAATGGACCTGCAGTGTGGCTTTTTAAGCCGCAGCCTGTCAATGTATTCTGTGGAATCACTGCTCCTCTGCGGACACCGCGTCAGAATCAGCACCAAACAACTTCCAAAACCGCCTCCCATTGATTTAATCTGAAATGAATGGGAGTCATTCGCGGAAAAAAGAAAAAGCAGCATGTCCTTTCTTGCCGCGGTTCCGCCTCTAACCTGCCATCGAAATCAATGGGAGGCAGAAAATGCATTTTTCGCTGCGTTTTTTGTCTGCTGTCCTCAATCGGCGCGGGCAAAAAACGCAGCAAAAAACGCGGCAAGATAGTGTGGGCAGGTCAAAATCTGCCTCAAAATTCTTTAAGGAATTTTGAGGCAGATTTTTTCGGCCTGCAAAATACTCTGTGTGAACAGGGCCATACTTAAACAACACTTTGAGACACTTTACTCACCGTGTCAGAAGAGCTGCTCCCACTCCAGTCCTCTTCAGGCGATGTCTTCGGTCCAGACGTCCAGTTCTTCACCTCCAGGCTCTAGAACTCCTGCCACTGCGCAACAACTAGACCCCTCCCCCTCTCCTTACGCAGCTAAGCTCTGGAGAAGGAGGAGGAGGCGGAGTCGGACGAGGAGGCAGAGTCGGACGAGGAGGACGAGTCGGAGGCGGGCCAGCAGGTAAGTAGACTGTGCGCCGCTGTCCCTGTGTGGCTGTCCTTCCCCCTAGATCTTGTGTTGCGGGCGCACCGCCTCCCTCTCGGCTGCGCGCCTGGCCGTTCGCGCGTGGGCGCGCGCGCTTGCGGTCATGCGCGTGCGGGTGCGCGCTTGCGGTCGTTCGTGCGCTCGCTCGTACGCGCGCAAGCGGGCGGTGTTTCGCGGCGGTGATGAGAGGGGGGCCCGCAGCTCACGGCGGTGTTTCACGAGAGGGGGGCCCGCAGCTCACGACATTGTTTTGGTGAAAAGAACAGGCCCCATTGCAGGGGCCTGTTTTTTTGTACCAAAGGCAAGTCACGGCAGTTGCCGGGCCCCCCTTTCAATTAAGTTTGGCCGGGCCCCCTACAGTAGTACCCCTAATACCCCCCTGATGGCGGCCCTGCCCCTCTGGATTTTGTCTTGTAATGAGAATGAAAAATGTGCGGGAAATCGTGGCACTTCATATGGTGTGCATCCTTAGAGAGGAGGTGAGTCTCTTGTATGCAAAGGACATCACAATGCTAAAGACTTAGCTTCTTTCCACATAAAGTTGCATTTTTGGGGTGTGTTAAGCCAATTAACATTTAGGGATGCAAATTTAAGTCATTGGATACAGTAAAAGGAGTGCTGCAGACCCATTCCCTTATCCCATTTTTTAAGGACATGTACAGACACAGCCACTATGCAGAGGGGGTGAACCAGAAAAACAGCTATAACCATACCTGAGTATAAAAATATGAATGTGAGAGAAAATATTGGTATCATGAATTTCAAAAGGACATTTGTGCTGCCCAGAGAATTGCAATAATGGAAAGCCATATATAAAGCACATTTTTCAACACAGAAATAATATAAAACCACAAAAAAGCAGCAAAAGCTGGAAAACATATGTGAATGGGGGAAAAAAGTCAGTTTGAAATGGATTCAAGATGGACGTCTTGTGCACCCAAAAATTTTTTGGAACGTATCTTCCACAAATGCCTCTAAGTATCCTCAACGATGCGGTGGAGTACGTCGCGAGTTCTGGCGCCATTCCACCGCCACATGAGATGGCGGGTGTGTCACAGGTTTGGTCGGAGGATGAACTTTAATGTTCCATTGATGCAACAGCTTCAACCCATCCTCCAATGATCTGACGGCATGCATGGTATTAAGCCGTTTGACCAGAAGTTTGACTGGGAAACCCCATCTATACAGGATTTGATTTTCTCGGAGTGCCGTTGTTATGGGATCAAATTTCTACGCATTTGTAAAGTCAGTGCCGATAGATCAGTGAAGACTGAAATCATCCGAAATTGAGATGGTATCCTATCCTTCCTTCTGGTAGCTTCCATCAGACGTTCCTTGATGTGAAAAAAATGGATACGTGCTAAAACATCTCTTGGAACATCAGCAGCCAGATGTTTGGGTCTGGGTAAATGATGGATTCTATCAATAATTAGATCCCTCTGGGAACATTCTGGAAGAATGCTTTTAATAAATTCTTGTGCGTAAATGTGGAGATCTTGTGGGTTAATTTCCTCAGGAATACCCTGAAATTTTATGTTGTTGCACCTTGATCTGTCTTCCATGTCTGCCAATTTAGCTTTGACCTGGGCCAGTTCATCTGATATGTCATAGTGTGCATCTATCAAATCATTATGAGAGGAAGTAACTTCTCCCATTTTGCTTTCCAAATGATGAACTCTGTGTTCCACTTCTTGCACAGAGGCAGATAAAGGGTTAATGAGGCTTGCCATGCCTGTATGTAGAGACTGATGCAAAACTCGTAACATATTCTTCATCATCAGTTCAGTGACTGTGTTTGAAGATGAAGGTAGATGACCCAGAAAATCACATGTTTCTCCCACAGGAGTGTGTAGAGGAGATAAAACAGATATGGAGGGGTGTCTTACCCTGTCTGCTTCTGCGTCTCAGGGCTTCTGCCGAGGGAGAAGATGGCGCCGAAATGGTCGTCCCACGTGGTGTGGAACGGTGATGGCGGGCGTTGGCTGCATCGTGGCAAATCCGTCTGCCAGCGATTCCTATGCTCCTGAGGTGAGTATGGAGACACCAGCGGGTCTGAATTGCGCCGTTTGTGAGCAGGCATCTCTGACGGCTGAGCCGGTGTGAGATCCGGCGACGGCTCTGATACCAGAGATTCAGCATGTGAGCATGTGAACAGTCAATGAGTTATAAAAGACTAAAAACATATGTACTCCCTTAGTAATATACTTGTTTCACTAAGTTTTTGGTAAAAAATCCAGACAACCTTACAAACCAAACCAAACAAAATTAAATAAAAACAGAACTAAAAACAAAACTAAACCTTACTCACAGAATCATACATTGGTAAGGAGAAATGTCTTAGGCGTGGAGAGAGTCAACAAAATAGCGAGAATCGGTCCATTTATCCCAATGAAGACACTGAGTTACTAGGGTTCTCTGCTGATGGATCGTACGTTCCATGATACAATTTAGATAGTGCCAAGGGACTGGCGCAGCGCAAATGTGGTGCCTATTTTCAAAAAGGGCTCTAGATCTTCCCCGGGTAATTATAGACCAGTAAGCTTAACATCCATCGTGGGGAAAATGTTTGAGGGGCTATTGAGGGACTATATACAGGATTATGTGACAATAAATAGCATTATAAGTGACAGCCAGCACGGTTTTACTAAGGACAGAAGTTGTCAAACTAACCTAATCTGTTTTTATGAAGAGGTGAGCAGAAGTCTAGACAGAGGGGCCGCTGTGGATTTAGTGTTTTTGGACTTTGCAAAGGCATTTGACACTGTCCCCCATAGACGCCTAATGGGTAAATTAAGGACTATAGGTTTAGAAAATATAGTTTGTAATTGGATTGAGAATTGGCTCAAGGACCGTATCCAGAGAGTTGTGGTCAATGATTCCTACTCTGAATGGTCCCCGGTAATAAGTGGTGTACCCCAGGGTTCAGTGCTGGGACCACTATTATTCAATTTATTTATTAATGATATAGAGGATGGGATTAATAGCACTATTTCTATTTTTGCAGATGACACCAAGCTATGTAATATAGTTCAGTCTATGGAAGATGTTCATGAATTGCAGGCAGATTTAAACAAACTAAGTGTTTGGGCGTCCACTTGGCAGATGAAGTTTAATGTAGATAAATGTAAAGTTATGCATCTGGGTACCAACAACCTGCATGCATCATATGTCCTAGGGGGAGCTACACTGGCGGATTCACTTGTTGAGAAGGATCTGGGTGTACTTGTAAATCATAAACTCAATAACAGCATGCAGTGTCAATCAGCTACTTCAAAGGCCAGCAGGATATTGTCGTGTATTAAAAGAGGCATGGACTCACGGGACAGGGATGTAATATTGCCACTTTACAAAGCATTAGTGAGGCCTCATCTAGAATATGCAGTTCAGTTCTGGGCTCCAGTTCATAGAAAGGATGCCCTGGAGTTGGAAAAAATACAAAGAAGAGCAACGAAGCTAATTAAGGGCATGGAGAATTTAAGTTATAAGGAAAGATTGAAAGAATTAAACCTATTTAGCCTTGAAAAAAGACGACTAAGGGGGGACATGATTAACTTATATAAATATATTAATGGCACATACAAAAAATATGGTGAAATCCTGTTCCTTGTAAAACCCCCTCAAAAAACAAGGGGGCACTCCCTCCGTCTGGAGAAAAAAAGGTTCAAGCTGCAGAGGCGACAAGCCTTCTTTACCGTGAGAACTGTGAATCTATGGAATAGCCTACCACAGGAGCTGGTCACAGCAGGGACAGTAGATGGCTTTAAAAAAGGGTTAGATAATTTCCTAGAACAAAAAAATATTAGCTCCTATGTGTAGAAATTTTTCCTTCCCTTTTCCCGTCCCTTGGTTGAACTTGATGGACATGTGTCTTTTTTCAGCCATACTAACTATGTAACTATGTAAGATTAACACATTGAATCACCTCATTCAACGTAGGAGTGGAGGTCTTCTTCCAATACTTAGCAATTAGTATTCTTGCGGAGCACAACACATGGAAGATTACGGTCTTATCATGTGAATGAAAATCACCTAATCCCACATTAAGTAAGGCCAGCTCCGGGGTACATTCTAGTGGAAATTGTAGGACATTGGTTAATAATTTATCTATTTTCTTCCAAAATGTCCTAAGACCTGAACAAAACCAAAAAATATGTTTAAGAGTACCAACTTCCTTACAGCATCTCCAGCACATATTAGAGGAGTTAGGGTAGATAAGAGATAGGCGGTGAGGTGTCAAATACCACCTGTATAGGACTTTCCTAGAGGCTTCTAAATGGTGAGTGGAATTGGATAGCTGAGAGGCCAGGGAGAAAGTGGCTTCGCAGTCTACACTACCCGTAGGCAACGAAAGATCCGTTTCCCATTTATCAACGAATAAAAGGTTAGAGTTGTTCAACATTTCCAAGATAGCCTGATATGCTTTGGACACCCCTTTTGCCATTTTAGCCGGCTGGTGGAAGTATATTTCGTAAGGAGATTTAGGGGGAGATGGAGTATTACTCATTCCCAACAAAAAATGACGGACTCTGACATATTTGTAAAATTCTGTAATTGGCAGATGAAACTTAGTGGATAGCTCCGCAAAGGTAAGAAGAAGACCTTCACTCCACACGTCCCCAACATTCTCAATTCCTCCCGATTCCCACATAGACAAGTTCATGTCAGGTAACAGGTATGAGAGATTCTTAATGGATAAATCCGCTAACCTTAGTGGAAACAGGCCTCGTTTAACCACCATCATTTTCCATGAAGATAGAGCAGCCCTGGTGGTTAACATAGTTGGGGTGGGAATGGACTGTTTAAGTGCCATAGCCCATAAGTATGAATCCAGGTGTAAAGGATCTGCCAGGCACAGCTTCGGGGTTAACTCCTATAGGTAATCAGTCTTCACCTGAGTCTATGTCTCTGAGACTGACTCCAGCTTCCACCACTCAGGCTGGCAGGCTTAGGAGTGGGAGAGCCTATCGCAGCCTGGCCAGACTCAGCCAGCTCCCACCCTCTGTCTATTTATACCTGCCTTTCCTGTTCCTCCTTGCTTGTGATTCTTCTCGTGTGGTTTCCTGGCCCAGCTACAGCTTCTGACTATTTGATCCTGCTCCATATTGACCCCGGCTTACTGACTACTCTCCTGCTCTGCGTTTGGTACCTCGTACACTCCTGGTTTGACTCGGCACGTTTACCTCTCTTGTTGCTCACGGTGTTGCCGTGGGCAACTGCCCCATTTCCCTTAGCTTTGTGTACCCTTGTCTGTTTGTCTCGTGTACTTACTGAGCGTAGGGACCGCCGCCCATTTGTACCCCGTCGCCTAGGGCGGGTCGTTGCAAGTAGGCAGGGACAGAGTGGCGGGTAGATTAGGGCTCACTTGTCCGTTTCCCTACCCCTATCATTACATAATCACAAGCCCATTACCTAGTCTACCCTGGTCCCTGTCTCCACTATGGACCCCCTTGAGACCCTGGCCCAGCAAATGCAGGGTCTCTCCCTACAGGTCCAGGCCCTGGCTCAGAGGGTCAACCAGCCTGACGCTACCATGGTAGTGCCCCTCACCTCACCTCTTGAACCCCACCTAGAGTTGCCTGACCGGTTCTCAGGGGACCGGAGGACTTTTCTCTCCTTTCGGGAGAGTTGTAGGCTCTACTTTCGCTTAAAGCCTCACTCCTTAGGTTCTGAGAGCCAGCGGGTGGGTATAATTATGTCCCGGCTCCAGGAAGGGCCCCAAGAGTGGGCCTTCTCCTTGGATCCTGACGCCCCTGAACTTTCCTCCGTTGATCGTTTCTTTTCTGCTCTCGGACTCATTTATGACGAGACTGACAGGACTGCCTTTGCCGAGAGTCGGCTGGTGACCTTACGTCAAGGTAAGAGACCTGTTGAGGAGTATTGTTCTGACTTTAGGAAGTGGTGCGTAGCTTCTCGGTGGAATGACCCTGCCTTAAGGTGCCAGTTTAGGTTGGGTCTGTCGAACGCCCTGAAAGACCTGCTAGTTAGCTATCCCTCTTCTGACTCCCTAGACCAGGTTATGGCTTTAGCGGTACGACTTGACCGACGTCTCAGGGAACGACAACTTGAACGTTTTTGTGTTTTCCCCTCTGACTCCCCCATGATGCCTCCCGAGGTCCCGTTGCTTCGCTCTTCCACGGAAGACTCGGAGGTACCTATGCAACTCGGGGCCTCCGTGTCCCCCCGACAACGTAGAGAGTTCCGCAGGAAGAATGGTCTCTGCTTCTTTTGTGGGGATGACAACCATCAAGTGAACACCTGTCCTAGGCGTAAGAATAAGCAGCCGGAAAACTTCCGCGCCTAAGTGATCATCGGGGAGGTCACTTGGGCGCACAGGTATTTCCCGTAAATATGAAACGTAATAAAATCTTGCTTCCCTTTCAGGTCTCTTTTGGTGGTAGGTCTGCTACCGGCAGTGCCTTCGTGGATTCAGGGTCTTCTGCTAATATCATGTCTGTGGAATTTGCTATGTCTCTAGCTATGCCTTTGATTGATTTGCCTAAACCTGTCCCGGTAGTGGGTATCGACTCCACTCCTCTTGCTAATGGTTATTTTACACAGCATACCCCTGTTTTTGAACTCCTTGTTGGCTCCATGCATTTGGAGCAGTGCTCTGTACTGTTGATGCAGGGATTATCGTCCGATTTGGTTTTAGGCCTTCCCTGGTTGCAGTTGCATAATCCCACGTTTGACTGGAATACTGGGGAGCTTACCAAATGGGGTAATGAATGCTTGACGTCATGTTTTGCTGTTAATTCTATTTCTCCTCCTGAGGAGGTGAACACTCTACCTGAGTTTGTGCAGGACTTCGCTGATGTTTTCTCTAAGGAGGCCTCCGAAGTGTTACCTCCTCATAGAGAATACGATTGCGCTATCGAATTGGTACCAGGAGCTAAGCTTCCTAAGGGTAGGATATTTAATCTTTCTTGTCCCGAACATGAAGCCATGAGAGAGTATATCCAGGAATGCCTGGCCAAGGGTTACATTCGCCCCTCTACTTCTCCGGTAGGTGCTGGCTTCTTCTTCGTAGGGAAGAAGGATGGTGGTCTTAGGCCATGCATTGACTACCGTAACTTGAATAAGGTCACTGTAAGGAACCAGTATCCCCTTCCTCTGATTCCTGATCTCTTTAATCAGGTTCAGGGGGCCCAATGGTTCTCTAAGTTTGATCTACGGGGGGCGTATAACCTTATCCGCATCAAAGAGGGGGATGAGTGGAAGACTGCGTTTAACACGCCCGAAGGTCATTTCGAATACCTCGTCATGCCCTTTGGGTTGTGTAATGCTCCTGCGGTCTTCCAGAATTTCATAAATGAGATTTTAAGGGATTACCTGGGGGTATTTCTTGTAGTGTACCTTGATGACATACTGGTGTTTTCCAAGGACTTGTCCTCCCACATTGAGCATGTCAGGAAGGTACTCCAGGTCCTTCAGGAAAACAAACTGTTTGCGAAAACCGAAAAATGTGTGTTTGGGGTACAGGAGATACCATTTTTGGGCAAATCCTCACTCCTCATGAATTCCGCATGGACCCCGCCAAGGTCCAGGCTGTGGCGGAATGGGTCCAACCTGCCTCCCTGAAGGCGTTACAGTGTTTCTTGGGGTTCGCTAATTATTATAGGAGATTTATTGCTAACTTCTCGGTCATCGCTAAGCCTCTTACGGACCTCACTCGCAAAGGTGCTGATCTCCTCCACTGGCCTCCTGAGGCTGTCCAGGCTTTTGAGGTCCTTAAGAAGTGCTTTATCGCGGCCCCGGTGCTGGTTCAGCCCAACCAAATGGAGCCATTTATCGTGGAAGTTGACGCATCCGAGGTGGGAGTGGGGGCTGTCTTGTCCCAGGGTACCAGGTCCCTCGGGGCCAGGGAGTTAACATTTTCCCGTGCTCTTTCTATGAGAGCCCAATGCAAAGACTGTGTAGGATGCAACCACTGTCTGACCTGATCTAAAATGCAGGCATGATAGTACGCTGTAATATGAGGGAAGCCTAGACCGCCTTGAGCGACTGGTAGATAAAGAACCTGAGCCGCGACTCTGGCCCTTTGTTTTTTCCATACATACTTCACCAGTAAATTTTGGAGTTTATGTAAATATGAGGCAGGAATCCAGATAGGCAAATTCCTAAACAGGTAAAGAATTTTAGGCAAAATCAGCATTTTAAGTGCTGCAATACGCCCTACCCACGAAACCTCAAATTTAAGGTGTTCATCTAGTTCTTTGGATATCTGGCCCAGTAACGGGGGATAGTTGAAAGCATACATCTGAGAGGCTGGGAAAGCTAGTTTAATCCCTAAATAGGTCAGCCCTCGAGTCGACCATTGAAAGGAGTACAAAGATAGCAAGTTCTGAACTACAGGATCTGATAGGCCCATGTTCATAATTTGTGACTTATTTTCATTTAGTTTGTAATAAGAAATAGCACTAAATGTGTTCAGGATAGTCAGAATGTGCGGGAGGGAGGTGCAGTGATCAGTCAGAATCATAAGAACATCATCGGCAAATAGACCTATTTTGTGTTCAGTTCGCCCAACTTTTACCCCTCTAATTTCTGTGGTTGATCTTATGACCTCCGCCAATGGCTCCATCACCAGAGTAAAAATTAGTGGGGAAAGCGGACACCCCTGACGTGTGCCATTAGTGATGAGAAATGGGGAAGATTGATACCCCGAGGCCAGCACCGTAGCAGAAGGATGAGTGTATAAGGCCAGCATCCAGGTAACCCCAGTGCACCCGATCAAACGCCTTCTCCGCATCCAAAGATAGAAGCAGAGAAGGCGTCCGGCTCCTCCCTACCCAATCAATGAGGTCTACAAACCTTCTTGTCCCATCTACCGAAGATCTCTGCTTAATAAATCCAACCTGATCTTGATGTATCAATTGAGGAAGTATCAAAGCCAATCTCGTGGCTATTATTTTGGAGTACAATTTTAAATCTGTATTAAGTAAGCTAATGGGTCGAAAATTCTGCGGTCTATCAGCAGGTTTACTCGGTTTAGGTAGCGTTATAACTGTAGCTCGGAGCATTTCTGGAGGCATTTGGCCCGTTGTGTGAATATGCGTGAATAAAGATAAAAGCTGGGGGCCTAGAATAGTGCGAATTTTTTTTAAATAATCATTAGTAAGCCCATCAGGACCTGGAGATTTTTGGGACTTCAGGGATCTTATAGCATCTCCAATTTCTGTCAGTTGGAAAGGTTGGGATAAGGTCTCCAACTGGGCTGGCGTAACACACGGAAGAGTGACAGAGTCCAAAAATCCTGCAATGCCCGACGGGGAAGGTTGGGGAACAGCTGGGTCTTGTTTTAAATTATAGAGAGTTGAATAGTATTGTGCAATATCCTGTGGATTAAATAAAGTTTCATTTTGCTGGTTGTAAAGGAAGGGAATTCTAGCTTTAAGGTCCTGACGTTTTAATTGTTACGCTAAAAGAGCTCCCGCTCTATTACTATGTCTGTAATATTTGACTTTTATATATTCGCCTCAAAGTTTTATCGTATTTGTATAAGTCGAGTTGGTGCAATTGTGTATGGAGATGACCAATCTCGCGGGCCCTACCTGTATCAAATGTCACTTTATTCACCTGCGTGAGTCGGATAATGTCTTCTAATAGTTGAATTCTTTTAGCTTCCCTAATCTTTTTGTCCCTAGCTGCTAAACTAAGGAAGTGACCTCTCATATAGGCCTTATGAGCACACCAAACCATGGTGGGGGATACCTCCGGGGATACATTAAATTGAAAGAACTCTTCCAAGTTGGTTACATGAGCATCTTGGTATTTAGGGGAGTTTAAGATGAAGTGGTTGATCCGCCAGGGGAATGAGGGGGGTTTATTAAAGTTTTCAGAAATTGAAATAGAGATAGGGGCGTGATCAGACCACGTAATGGGTCCAATTTGAGAGGAAGAGACCTTATCAAATAAATACCTATCCACAAAAAACATATCGATTCTCGAGTATGTACCATGAGGATGTGAAAAGAATGTAAAATCCTTCTCATTTAAATGTTGCAAGCGCCAAACATCCATCAGACCCTCCCCCGACATAATTTTGAATAGATCCGAGGGAGAATGCACCGCTCCAGACGTTGTAGTATCTAAAGAAGGCCACATAACTTTATTGTAGTCTCCTACTATTATAAGATGCCCCTTTTGAATCTGATGAATCTTTCTGAAGAGTCTATTAAGGAATCGGATCTGATGAGTGTTTGGCGCGTATATATTGACAATAGTATACTGTACATTATTCAAATGGCACACTAGAATGATATGTATATAGGTACATAGGTCAATATGTATATGATCCTGTACAAATGCAACCGAGTGATTAATTATTATAGACACACCTCTTTTCTTTGCAACTGCCGGGGCTGTATATATGTGGGGGAAATGCTTGTGTTTTAGACGAAATGTGTCTGCCTGATTTAAATGTGTCTCTTGTAAACACAACACAGATGTCTACAGCTTCTTAGCTTCAGCCCATAACATAGAGCGTTTGAAAGAACTATTTAACCCTTTAGTGTTCAGGGAAGAAAATGTAAGTACCATATTGACGGTTAAAATATAATTGCGTGAAGGCACCTTTCTCGTGGTGTAACAACACCACCTTTATTCTCAATATAGCCATGAGATCTAGTACATTATGACCTGTGAGTGTGAGTAACTGAACCACCGGATTCAACCTGCGGATCCATAAACAAAAAACTAAACATAGCGATCCAGGTCCTATCTGACAAGCAGACAGTACAAACCCAGAAGGGAGGGAAATCTGCATTAACAATAGCAGACATGACCCTACCCTAGGCCATATCAATGAGAGCTCATCCCCTCAAAACAAGAAGCATAAAGCATAAAGCTCATCCAATACTGGCATAGAATAACTGCCTCCATGGAGGCTACTTATACATGTACAATGCATTCCAGCAGTGTAAGTAATAACAGAGAATTTGAATAGGAACCCCCAATGGAGGTTAAGATAATGAAGACCGACGGTGGCGAACTTCGCGCCATTCCTCATCAAGGCGGTGAAATTTTTTAGATGGGGTGACAGCTCGGAGCTGTGGAGAAGATCCCGCTTTGGATAGTCCCCCAGTCTCCAAGTTCCACTTGGTGATGAGCGCCGCGGCTTTAGCCGGAGTATCCGCTACATGCTTGAATTCTTTGTACGAAATAACAAATTTAACAGGAAACCCCCATTTATAGGGTATCTGGCAGTCCCGTAGAACACGTGTTGTGGGACCAAATTCTTTCCTGCGAAGTAGTGTTGATGCTGAGAGATCAGCAAATAGCTGTATATTCTTAAATCTCTCAGGTAGGGAGGTAGCGTTTCTTGCTGCCAGTAGAAGTTTATCTTTGAAGTGATAAAAATGTATCCGGGCGATCACATCTCTTGGTGTCGAGGCCGGCAGGGATTTAGGTTTAGGGATACGATGCGCCCTATCTAGCAGCAAATCTACCTGCGGCGTCTCCGGCAGTAGGGCCACAAAAAGATCCATTAAGTATTCCACCAGTTGAGCATTTGTTATGTCTTCAGGAATGCCCCTAAAGCGCACATTATTTCGACGTGACCGGTCCTCCAAGTCCGCAATTTTACACACTTCCACTTGTTCTTCCAAACAGATATTAGAGTCCACTAAATCATTATGAGCAACAGAGTACTCTGATAGCTTAGTTTCAATGTGAGAGGTTCTATCCCCCAAGGCCATGAAATCTTTCTGTAAATCATGGAATGCATGCTGAATAGACTGCTGTATAGAAGCATGAAAATCGTGCAGCAGGTGTTTAAGTGCAGATTCAGTTACTGGTTTATCAGCCCCTGTGTTGTGCAGCATCTCGGACGCTATGTTAAGCACGTGGTCTGGAGGAGAGTTAGCAGTACTCACAGTTGGGGAAGATGGCGACCTGGAGGAGAACAGTCCAGCTTGAGACCCAGCGTGCAGCAGCAAAGGATCCGAAGACCGAGGAAGGCAGGGTGAGGAGACTGCGAGGCCTGCACCTCTAACAGCCCCAGAAGATCTGCGGTCAGCTACAGGCTCTCCTGACATCTCTGAAGACGGCGATCCGGCGCTATTTTGGGACCTCGCCGCCGGGAAGAACTCCGTCATCTTTGCAGCGGCCGGCTTCTTACGAATCCTCCCCATTTTGACAGGGTAAGTATCCTGACGGTGTCCGGTTAGCGGTGATGCTATTTAAAATCACAAATGAGCACTGCGAGAGGCGATGTTAGCCGATTATAGCCTAGGAGCTAGGGAGCTGGAACAACACACGTCCTACTCCATGCGCTTGCGGCCACGCCCCCCCATTTTTACTTATTGTATCCAAGGCATTGGCATATGGAGGTATCGTTATTATAATGGATCTTTATCTGCTAAATACCTATTATGAGTGTAACTACATATCCAATTAATAATCCCTAATTTTTTCACTGGTTAAATAATATCGTTAATGGGCATTCTATATCACATTGGAAATATAGGAACAAAGTAATTACCTGGAGTTGTATCTATTATACTATGAATACTTGTAAAGAATAAAATACAAGAAAAGTAATACAATTTTAAAAAACGACATTAAAAAAATGTAAACCATTATGCTGTAATGGTGAGTAAGTCTATAGAAAAGATGGGTAAGTAAATGGACCTGATCAAGCTTTGATCCAATGGTAACTACATGTTCTAGTATCACCCCTCATATGAGATAATCCAAATTTTAAAATTGATCTGAATTTGACATTTTTATTGCCTTACAGAATACCTACATCTAGGGAGCAGAACATCCTCCAAGCAAGGATATACGAAGAACTACTTTTCATTAAAATCGCTATCAGCAATAAAGCTCAGGAACAAGCGCATAACGATTGGTGCATTGGTCTTTTATGCCTTATTCGAGTGAATTACTCCTGTAACAGAGTTTGGGAACATGTACACAAAACGGGATCCATTGGTCCAGTCTCTAAGTCTTAATACAGGCGCATTCAAACGCAACAAGGTATGCTCCTGTAACCGAGTCCAGGAGTATGCGCACAGTACAGGACCTGTGATCCCAGGTTCTAAGTCTTAGCACATGCACATTGAGACATAATGGAGACTTGGTCTCTGACGGGTCTCGTTTACAGCGCATGTTTATAATGACATAGCTGATGACCTTGGAACCTACAATGTCCTGATCGGATGAAAGTTCAGGGGCTGAGACAATGATGTAAAAATAGAGTCTGGAATGATTACGTACAATCAGAGGTTATTTATTCTTAGAGACACATAACGCTGGTGCCATTATCCTCTGACCCTGTGAGGACGCCGTTCATCGACGAAACATGTCGGGGAGGCTGTGTGTTTGACATTTTACCAATTTTTCTAGTTGTTTCTAGGGGGCTGGTAGTCTGCAGATACCTAGTACCAGACTAGGCTGTGTTCACACGGAGTTTTTTGCAGGAGGAAAATTCCTCCTGCAAAAACTGCTCCAGTAGGTTTTTGCACAGTGGTTTGACAAAAACTCGTCAAAACACTCGTCGAGATTTTTTTTCCTCTTTCTGACTGATTGAAATGGGGTTTTGGAGGCGGAAACCGCCTCAAGATGGGTCATGACGCTTCTTTTTACCGCGACGCGTTTTTTTTACTCGCGGTAAAAAAGCTTGTCCAACTCCCATTGAAATCAATGGGAGACATTTTCGGGCGGTTTTTGAGGAGTTTTTTGGCGCGGTTTCCGCGTCAAAAAAACTCGTCAAAAAACTCTGTGTGAACACAGGATAGAGAAGTCACAGGACCAAAGGTGCCCAATAACAAATAGCGACTTCAACCAATACAGTGTTGCAACATTTATATTGACCATACATCTATCTTGCAATAAGCAAAATACAATATAGAGTAAATATATCAATCATTAATCTAACTATGAACCATTAATTTCATACAAGTCCTCTATACATTTTGGAAGTACCAATTCCTCTTTTATTGAAACAAAGGTTACATTTTCAATTTGGTTTGGTGAATTAATAACGGAAAGTTTTTTTTTGTGCCCACTGGGCAAGTGTTATTTGGAATATTTTACTTCTGGGTTCATCTGCTGAGATGGGACATTTAAGGTGTTGGGACAAGTAGGACACCAGCGACGGATAAACAGTGATAGGAAAATAGGTGAAGGGGGGGATCGAAGGTGAGTGTAGATATAAGGTAGGGTAAGGGGGAACTAGTAAAGCTTCGTATTTACCTTGTGCCACGGTCCTGGGGTATGTGGACCCACTAGGCCGCTCTGCCGTAGCAGAGTGGCAGCTGGCCAAATAACAGTTTATGCAAAAGTATTTAGCACAAGAGTACCTGTAAGAGTCCAGACAGACACAAGGTGTAGCAGACACTTTGGTACAGATGGTCCGTGGCACAGATGATGCCCGACGTGGCAGATAGCATCCGATGTGGCAGATGACACCAGACGTGGCAGATGACACCAGACGTGGCAGATAAAGCACACACGACTCAAACAGTAGGCTTAGGCTCAGGAACAAACAAAGCAACAGGATACAGGATATTGGAAGCAGGATACGGGAACACTGGGAGCAGGATACAGCTAAGGGACCATTTGCAATACGAACATGGGTAGGCAACAACAACGCTCAGGCAAGGACGGGGAGGGCAGAGTCCCTTAAAGAGGCTCTGTCACCAGATTTTGCAACCCCTATCTGCTATTGCAGCAGATAGGTGCTGCAATGTAGATTACAGTAACGTTTTTATTTTTAAAAAACGAGCATTGTTGGCCAAGTTATGACCATTTTTGTATTTATGCAAATGAGGCTTGCAAAAGTCCAACTGGGCGTGTTTAAAGTAAAAGTCCAACTGGGCGTGTATTACGTGTGTTACAACTGGGCGTGTTTACTTCTTTTACTAGCTGGGCGTTCTGACGAGAAGTATCATCCACTTCTCTTCAGAACGCCCAGCTTCTGGCAGTGCAGACACACAGCGTGTTCTCGAGAGATCACGCTGTGACGTCACTCACTTCCTGCCCCAGGTCCTGCATCGTGTCGGACGAGCGAGGACACATCGGCACCAGAGGCTACAGTTGATTCTGCAGCAGCATCGGCATTTGCAGGTAAGTCGATGTAGCTACTTACCTGCAAACGCTGATGCTGCTGCAGAATCAAGTGTAGCCTCTGGTGCCAATGTGGCCGAAACGATGCAGGACCTGGGGCAGGAAGTGAGTGACGACACAGCGTGATCTCTCGAGAACACGCTGTGTGTCTGTGCACTGCCAGAAGCTGGGCGTTCTGAAGAGAAGTGGATGATACTTCTCGTCAGAACGCCCAGCTAGTAAAAGAAGTAAACACGCCCAGTTGTAACACACAATACACGCCCAGTTGGACTTTTACTTTAAACACGCCCAGTTGGACTTTTGCAAGCCTCATTTGCATAAATACAAAAATGGTCATAACTTGGCCAAAAATGCTCGTTTTTTAAAAGTAAAAACGTTACTGTAATCTACATTGCAGCGCCTATCTGCTGCAATAGCAGATAGGGGTTGCAAAATCTGGTGACAGAGCCTCTTTAAGTAGTCCAGGGTGATGTGGGGATTTGATAGGGAACACAATATTGGTGCGCATGCTGGCCCTTTAAGACTGGGGACGAGCGAACGCGCACCGTAGCAGAAACAGAGGCATAGAGCAACTGCGAGTGGGAGGGAGGCGTCGGCAAGTTCCTTTCTTTTGCGGTCTCGGCTGCCGGTAAATACGATGTGCCAGCGCGACATATTGGTTTTCAGTTAACTAAATGTAGCCTCCACCATTCCTTTCCAACAAGTGATGTGTCATTGTGTTCATTTGTTTAAAAGAGTTGTCTGCTTTGGTATAGCTGTACTTGATAGAAGGGTCCTTTGACAAAAAGGAGATCATAAAGTGTCTCCCTTCTTCAACTCTCAGTGATCAGTGCCACCAAATGGGAAATGACACAGTGCCCATTCACATCAATGGGTAGTCTATGAAATGCAGGACAGAACCTCCAGAGTGAGAGATGCTCTTTCTAACTGCTCTACACTGTGGCCAAGAGATGAGGATTCTAAATGGGTTTTCTAAACTGAACAACCCCTTTAAAGAATATAGCTAATACCCACTTTAAAACCAAATGATTAATGTTTATGCAGATGGCTGAGGAATTTCATTAAAGAATGCACTTGCCTTCTACGAATGTATAGATCACTGCATAGCTGGATCCTGAAAAGGCATGCTAGATGCGTTTGATTAACAAAAGAAAACATCGCTTCTTGGGGAGAACTTTTGTGATATAGCAAAAGTCACATAAAGGGTTCTGATTGTGTAATAATAGTCCATTAGGATACACATCCACTTCAAGTGAACAACAAAGCTGGGAGTGAGGTTTTCATTCGCATATAAACTTTGTTTGCTACAAAAACAGGCTGGAACATTTGATTTTCACTGTGGAGTTAATTTAAAAAAAAAAAATGTTAAAAAAAAAAATGGAATCGACTAGTAATTGGAATGATACAAAGTTCCAATGACACTTTTACAGGTTTGTTTTATGGCAAAAGAATGAAGAGTGATCACTATAAAGGTTTTAGATCAAGTGGATTTTGGGAGCAGGTGCCTCCTAGAACATCATATTTTACAGATAAGTCTTAGACCTGAGAATTTGTCAGGAGTCCCTTTATTTTTTGAAAATTGGCAAGTTTCCACTACATGATTAGGATTCTGAGGCCCAAGGCCAATAGTTTCAAGTGGTCCACTCTCTACTACGATTAGGAAGCTCATAATAACCAAGGTAGAATGCAAATAAGAGGTTATCCCACCCGGGCAACCCCTTTCCACAGGACTTATTAGGGCACAGGAAAGACAGCGGGAGCTCAGGGAGTTAAATGCATGGCTTAAAGAGGCTCTGTCACCAGATTTTGCAACCCCTATCTGCTATTGCAGCAGATAGGCGCTGCAATGTAGATTACAGTAACGTTTTTATTTTAAAAAAACGAGCATTTTTGGCCAAGTTATGACCATTTTTGTAGTTATGCAAATGAGGCTTGCAAAAGTCCAAGTGGGTGTGTTTAAAAGTACAAGTCCAAGTGGGTGTGTATTATGTGCGTACATCGGGGCGTTTTTAATACTTTTACTAGCTGGGCGCTCTGATGAGAAGTAACATCCTCTTCTCTTCAGAACGCCCAGCTTGTGACAGTGCAGATCTGTGACGTCACTCACAGGTCCTGCATCGTGACGGCCACATCGGCACCAGAGGCTACAGCTGATTCTGCAGCAGCATCAGCGTTTGCAGGTAAGTCGATCTTACCTGCAAACGCTGATGCTGCTGCAGAATCAACTGTAGCCTCTGGTGCCGATGTGGCCGTCACGATGCAGGACCTGTGAGTGACGTCACGGATCTGCACTGTCACAAGCTGGGCGTTCTGAAGAGAAGAGGATGTTACTTCTCATCAGAGCGCCCAGCTAGTAAAAGTATTAAAAACGCCCCGATGTACGCACATAATACACACCCACTTGGACTTGTACTTTTAAACACACCCACTTGGACTTTTGCAAGCCTCATTTGCATAACTACAAAAATGGTCATAACTTGGCCAAAAATGCTCGTTTTTTAAAAATAAAAACGTTACTGTAATCTACATTGCAGCGCCTATCTGCTGCAATAGCAGATAGGGGTTGCAAAATCTGGTGACAGAGCCTCTTTAAGTCTTGGTGTAGAGGAGAAGGATTTGGGTTCCTAGAGCACTGGGCTGACTTTTCATTGGGGTACAAACTGTATTCTGCAGATGATTTGCACCTAAATGGAAGGGGGTCCGCTGTGCTGGGGGAGAGAATTCTAGCTGGGGTGGCAGAGTGTTTAAACTAGGGCTGAGGAGGGAGGCCAATGTAGGAAATAAAGGGGTAGTTAGGTTAGAGAGGGGTCAGACTATATTGGTGGGGGGAGAAACAGACGGTGGGGAGAGGACTAGACAACAAGATAAGGAGATCCTTTCGTTACAAAACAGCAGTGAAAATAAAAAGGCCCAAATGTCAAATAATCACATTTCTGATAGTGAAAGTGAAACATTTAAAGGCAAGTTAAAGTGTATGTTCACAAATGCCAGAAGTCTAGCAAGCAAAATGGGGGAGCTGGAGGCCTTAATACTGGAAGAAGATATAGATATAGTTGGTGTTGCTGAAACATGGCTGGACTCTTCACATGACTGGGCTGTAAATCTACAGGGTTTTACACTGTTTCGGAAAGACAGGGCAAATAGGAAAGGTGGTGGTGTATGTCTGTATGTGAGAAGCGATATGAAGGTGAGTGTAAATGAGACATTAGAGGGTGAAGACTGTGAGGAGGTTGAAACCTTGTGGGTGGAATTACAAAGGGAAGTAAACACTGAAAAAATTACTTTTGGTGTAATCTATAGACCCCCCAATATAACTGAAGAGATAGAAGGTCAAATATATAAACAAATGGAGCGGGCTGCACAGGCGGGTACTGTTGTGATAATGGGAGATTTTAATTATCGGGATATTAATTGGTGTCATGGTTCGGCTTCAACTGCAAAGGGGAGACATTTCCTCAACCTGTTGCAGGAAAATTTTATGTGCCAGTTTGTGGAAGACCCGACTAGAGGTGAAGCTCTGTTGGATCTGGTCATTTCTAATAATGCAGAGCTTGTTGGGAATGTCAATGTTCGTGAAAACCTCGGTAACAGTGATCACAATATAGTTACATTTTGCCTATACTGTAAAAAACAAACGCAGGCTGGGAGGGCAAAAACATTTAATTTTAAGAAAGCCAATTTCCCCAGGATGAGGGCGGCAATTCAGGATATAGACTGGGAAGAACTAATGTCAAATAATGGGACAAATGATAAATGGGAGATTTTCAAATCTACTTTGGGTAATTATAGTGCAAACTGTATTCCTATAGGTAACAAGTATAAACGACTCAAATTAAACCCCACATGGCTTACACCTTCTGTGAAAGGGGCAATACATGACAAAAAAAGGGCATTTAAAAAATACAAATCTGAGGGTACATCTGCAGCCTTTGTAAAATATAAAGAGCTTAATAAAATCTGTAAAAATGTAATAAAATCAGCAAAAATACAAAATGAAAGGCAGGTGGCCAAGGATAGTAAAACAAATCCTAAAAAATTCTTCAAGCATATAAATGCAAAAAAGCCCAGGTCTGAACATGTAGGACCCTTAGATAGTGGTAATGGGGAGTTGGTCACAGGGGATCAAGAGAAGGCAGAGTTACTAAATGGGTTCTTCCGCTCTGTATATACAACAGAAGAAGGAGCAGCTGATGTAGCCGCTGCCGGTGCTGTTAATATATCAGTTGATATACTGAATTGGATGAATGTAGATATGGTCCAAGCTAAATTAAATAAAATAAATGTACACAAGGCCCTGGGACCAGATGGGTTACACCCTAGAGTTCTTAAAGAGCTTAGTTCAGTTATTTCTGTCCCCCACTTCATAATATTTAGAGAGTCTCTCATGAGTGGTATAGTGCCAAGGGACTGGCGCAGGGCAAATGTGGTGCCTATTTTCAAAAAGGGCTCTAGGTCTTTGCCGGGTAATTATAGACCAGTAAGCTTAACATCAATTGTGGGGAAAATGTTTGAGGGGCTATTGAGGGACTATATACAGAATTATGTGACAATAAATAGTATTATAAGTGACAGCCAGCATGGTATTACAAAGGACAGAAGCTGTCAAACCAACCTGATTTGTTTTTAAGAAGAGGTAAGCAGAAGCCTAGACAGAGGGGCCGCTGTGGATATAGTGTTTTTGGACTTTGCAAAGGCATTTGACACTGTCCCTCATAGACATCTAATGGGTAAATTAAGGACTATAGGTTTAGAAAGCATAGTTTGTAATTGGATTGAGAATTGGCTCAAGGACCGTATCCAGAGAGTTGTGGTCAATGATTCCTACTCTGAATGGTCCCCGGTTATAAGTGGTGTACCCCAGGGTTCAGTGCTGGGACCACTATTATTCAACTTATTTATTAATGATATAGAGGATGGGATTAATAGCACTATTTCTATTTTTGCAGATGACACCAAGCTATGCAATATAGTTCAGACTATGGAAGATGTTTGTGAATTGCAGGCAGATTTAAACAAACTAAGTGTTTGGGCGTCCACTTGGCAAATGAAGTTTAATGTAGATAAATGTAAAGTTATGCATCTGGGTACGAAAAACCTGCAAGCATCATATGTCCTAGGGGGAGCTACACTGGGGGAGTCAATTGTTGAGAAGGATCTGGGTGTACTTGTAAATCATAAACTCAATTTCAGCATGCAGTGTCAATCAGCTGCTTCAAAGGCCAGCAAAATATTGTCGTGTATCAAAAGAGGCATGGACTCGCGGGACAGGGATGTAATATTACCACTTTACAAAGCATTAGTGAGGCCTCATCTAGAATATGCAGTCCAGTTCTGGGCTCCAGTTCATAGAAAGGATGCCCTGGAGTTGGAAAAAATACAAAGAAGAGCAACAAAGCTAATAAGGGGCAATGAGAATCTAAGTTATGAGGAAAGATTAAAAGAACTAAACCTATTTAGCCTTGAGAAAAGACGACTAAGGGGGGACATGATTAACTTATATAAATATATGAATGGCGCATACAAAAAATATGGTGAAATCCTGTTCCATGTAAAACCCCCTCAAAAAACAAGGGGGCACTCCCTCCGTTTGGAGAAAAAAAGGTTCAACCTGCAGAGGCGACAAGCCTTCTTTACTGTGAGAACTGTGAATCTATGGAATAGCCTACCGCAGGAGCTGGTCGCAGCAGGGACAGTAGATGGCTTTAAAAAAGGCTTAGATAATTTCCTAGAACAAAGAAATATGAACTGCTATGTGTAGAAATTTTTTACTTCCCCTTTCCCATCCCACTTCCCCTTTCCCATCCCTTGGTTGAACTTGATGGACATGTGTCTTTTTTCAACCGTACAAACTATGTAACATATGGACATCATAGAGACGGGATCCTCTGTTTTGGCAGAGATTGAAACTAAGGAGGCCCCTTAAGCCCATATATCAAGAGACATTGGTCATTCCAAGCCACAGAAGAGTATTGCCTTTGGAAAGACAAGCTTACCAGGCCACTATGGATATAAAATGGACATCCAACTGCCTAATAGAGCTGCTTAAATTTTTATATAGTTTTATAACAGTTGATTTCATGCATTATACTTTATATACTTTGCATTATACTTTATAACTTTCGCCTTAATAGACTATTAAAAGGATCTTAAATTACTTATAGAGGTGTTTCTGAGTTTACATGCATAGTTATTATCTGATCAACGCCCCTTCATAATCAGGTTTGGTTTGTAATTCTACATATTGAGATTATTAAAGTATAAGTTTTCTTAACTTGTGCAAGGAAACCAGACATCCTGAGGGTCCTTTTCTGATCTCAATGTATTCAGGAAGTATAATTTTTTTTTAAATAATATAGTATAGCTTATATAATATAGCTTTTTTCTAAGTCATTCATTTGTAGACGCGCCTGATGAAGGGGCCTGTGTACTCTGAAAGCTTGCATATATCATTTTTATGGTTAGCCAATAAAGGTATCATACCTACTATACTTTTGTCTTTTTTGACACAAAAGTATTTAACATTGCACTTTAAATAATATAGATACACATTGGTATCCAATCACAATAGAGGCTCACACCCCCTTGAAAACCTTGATTAACCAATAATAATGAAGTAGTACAACTTTAAAGAATGTCAGCTCGTGACTAAAAGACCCCCTAGTTTATAACCTATCATATACATACACCCATTTCCAAAAAACCACTTTCTCAAATAAACCAAGGCTAAGAGAGAAAACAGTCCCCTTATGAATGCAATATACTCATAACTAAGAGTCAGGTGTATTCTTTCAATAGCGACCGCACCATCTACGGCGTTAGAAAGAGGGCACCCTGCATCACCCCATTGCCCCCCCCCCCCCCACACACAACGCGATCTCAGGGTGCTGATGGTTGTCATCGCAGCCTAGGGGCCTAATGAAGACCCGAGGTCTGACATCTTTGTGCTCCTGATAGAAAAGGATAGGTAAAAAATACAATACACTGAAATACATAAGTATTGCAGTGTATTGTACAAGTTCCTCATGGGAACTAAAAAAAAAAATATAAGAAACAGTAAAAGATTTTTTTTAATATACAAAAATTTTTTTTTCAAATAAAAAGATAACCCTTTTCTCATGTTTCCCCTAAAGTAATGTAAAAAAATAACAATATACACATATGTGGTATTGCTGCATCCGTAGAAGTCTGAACTATTAAAATATAGCATTATTTAACCCACACAGTAAAAGACATGTAAAACCCATTAGAATTGCTGTGTTTTGTTGTTTTTTTTTAAATGGAATAAAAAATTATCAAAAAGTCGCAGGTACCCCAAATTGGTATCAATATAAACAGTAAACAATAAAGTCCTCACATGGCTCATTTGTTGGAAAAATGCAGTTATAGGTCTCAGATTAAGACAACTTAAAAAAAAATTCTTAACAAGTAGTTTTTTCTTTGTAAAAGTAGTACGTCATAAAAAAAACTATAAATTTGGTATCACCGTAATCGTATTGACCCGCAGAATAAAGTCAACATGTCGCACAGTGAACAGCCTAAAAATGATAACCTAAAAAGCAATGAAGGAAATGCATTTTGTTTTCCATTCCACCTGACAAATAAATAAATAAAAAAATAAATTGTGTTATTAAAAACTACGACTCATTCCGAAAAAAAAACAAGCCATCATACGGCTATGTAAAAAAAAAAAAGAAAAACATTATGGCTTTTGGAAAGCACTGGAGAAAAAAATGATGATGAAAAAAACGAAAGATAGCTGCGGCACCAAGGGGTTAATCACTGTATATTGAAAACATTCAACTTTCTGTATACTTTGTGGTTCAACTCCTTAGCATATTCTCCATCGCAGCTTGTTGGTCGAGAATGGAAGCATTCTTGTTTACATCCGGAGGCTAAACACATGTACAAACCGAATATATGTTTTGTTTTTGCTTGATATGGCTTATGAATGGACTGATTCTTTTTTCAGTGTGTGGTTTATACCGGTTTATACTGTATTTCCATTTATCTATATCCCTAACACCACAAATCTCAGTCACTTACATTGCCACATGCCTCGGTGAGTTCTCTATGATGTTAGACTGTAAGCACTGAACAGGTCGTGTTATATAGAGGTTTATATACTAATTGTAACGTCCGTGGTCGCTGACCACGAACTCCTTCCATCCAGTCGACGCCCTTCTCTCAAGAGATGTCTGCACATACGGCCGTCCTGCTCCACAGTGACCACCAGGGTTCGCTCACGAGCTCAGTCCAGACTTAAGAAGCCAAGGCGCACGCATGTTGGTGATTGAGCTAATTGCTCCAGAGCACCCTGGGCAATAAGAAGGTCCCAGCCCCATCCTCCCACGCCTGAGTTTTGTTGCTGTATTCCAAGTCTGTCTTGCAAATGGTCCCCTAGTGTTTCCTGCTCCCAGTGTTCCCTGTTCCTGTATCCAGTAGCCTGTATCCTGATCTAGTGCTGTGCTTAGCTGTAGCCGTGCTGTATACCACGCCTGTCCTGCTTCTCCATGCCTGACGTCTACCTGCTGCCTAGTTCCTGCCAAGCCTGCCTTGCTACTGTCCGAGCTGCCACAGGTACCCTATATAAACTATAGACTCTAACCTGCACCCTGTTGGCCAGCTGCCATACCGCCATGGCAGTACGGCCCAGTGGGTCCACGAACCCTACGTGACAGTAAGCTCAGGCCATGGACCCCACTGGTCGATCCAAGACCAGGACGACGTCACAAGAGATGCGGGCGGATATGCTAGACCTCCGGTCTCCACAGGACCAACTCCTCCAGGCTTTGAACATTCTCACACGACGGCAGGAGGCACGAGCTGCCGTTCCTCCTACTACACCTCCTGGCAGTGTTGACCCGCGTTTTTCTTTGCCACTTCCGGACTGCTATGATGGAGGCGCAGGTACCTGTCGTGGATTTTTGAACCAGTGCCAGATCCACTTCAGCCTGTATACTAGGACATTTTTATCTGACGGCGCAAGGGTCGCTTTCATCATCTCTCTCCTCACTGGCAAGGCTCTTGCATGGGCGAACCCTATCTGGGAGAGACAAAGACCAGAGACCCGTGACTTCCAGGGCTTCCTCCAGACTTTTCGCATGGTGTTTGAGGAGCCTGGATGGGTCTCATCTGCAGCGGCTTCCTTGATTAACCTACGCCAAGGAGACACCTCCGTGAGCGAGTACGCCATCCACTTCCACACCCTGGCGGGAGAACTGTTATGGAACAATGAGGACCTGGTGGCTGTATTCTGGCATGGACTGTGTCCTAAAATTAAGGACGAACTTGCCGCTCGAGCCCTGCCATCTACCCTGGATGACCTCATCCCCGTCCGCCCGGATTGATATGCGGATCCGAAAACGCCTCCAAGATGTTCGTCGGGAGGGAGGCCTTCCTAGTCTGGTCCCTACTTTGCAGCAACCCCTGCTTCTGTCTAAATTGTCCATACCAGTGACCATAGTGTCCGGCGAGAGAACGCATCAGGTCTCTGCGTATCTGGACTCTGGATCCGCTGCTAATTTCATCCGTAGAGACCTGGTGGATCTTCTTCAATTACCCACCACCCCCCTGCAGAGGCCATTGACGGTTGCATCAGTGAATGGACTACCTCTGCCAGACCCAGTTGAAGCTGTGACCAAGCCGCTGAGGCTCCAAGTGGGAGCTCTTCACTCCGAACTCCTGTCGTTCTATGTCCTATCCAAAGCCGTTAACTCTGTGTTGCTGGGCCTGCCTTGGCTCCGACTACATGCCCCAGTCCTGGACTGGAATTCTGGAGAGGTGCTCCAGTGGGGCCCTGAGTGTCAAAGCCGATGCCTGGTGCAGATTTGTTCGGCTCAGCCTTCGCTGCCTCGGTCATTGGCAGGATTGCCGGGTCATTAGGCGGCATTTTCTAACGTCTTCAGCAAAAGGGAGGCGGAGACATTGCCTCCACATCGGGCGTATGACTACCCTATCGAGCTGACTCCTGGTGCATCCCTTCCCCGTGGTAGGGTATATCCTCTCTCCTTGCCAGAGACTCTGTCCATGTCCGCCTATGTGAAAGAGAACTTGGAGAGGGGCTTCATACGGATGTCTTCCTCCCCGGCAGGAGCCGGGTTCTTCTTCGCCAAAAAGAAGGATGGTTCTCTTCGTCCTTGTATTGACTACCGAGGTCTCAACCAGATCACTGTGAAAAATAAATATCCGTTGCCACTGATATCAGAACTGTTTGATCGTATACGTGGTGCCAAGATATTTTCCAAACTAGACCTGCGTGGGGCTTACAACCTAGTCCGGATTCGCCTGGGTGATGAATGGAAGACTGCATTTAACACGCGTGACGGACATTATGAATATCTAGTAATGCCCTTCGGCCTGTGTAATGCTCCCGCGGTCTTCCAGGAGTTTGTTAATGATATTTTCCGTGACCTCCTCTATATTAGCATAGTAGTCTACCTTGATGATATCTTGATTTTTTTCTCCAGATCCTATGACGCATCAGAGACATGTCTGTCAAGTTTTGCTGCGGTTAAGGGAGAATCGTCTGTACGCTAAGTTGGAAAAGTGCGTGTTTGAAAAAGATGCTCTATCCTTCCTGGGCAATATCGTCTCGAATCGAGGTCTCGAGATGGATCCTGAAAAGGTAAAGTCTGTCATGGAATGGCCAAGCCCTCAAGGCTTGAGGGCCATACAGCGCTTTCTGGGATTCGCCAATTTTTACAGACAGTTTATTCCAAACTTCTCCTCACTCACTTCTCCTATCTCTAACCTCACTAAGAAGGGCATGAATGCAAAGGCGTGGACTCCTGAGGCAGAGTCCACATTCAATAGCCTGAAGAGTGCCTTCACGTCAGCCTTTATCCTCCATCATCCAGATGTCTCTCTACAGTTCTCGTTGGAGGTGGACACATCCTCTGTCGGTGCTGGTGCACAACTGTTCCAGAGAGGCTCCAAGGGCAAGTCAATGGTATGTGGATATTTTTCTAAGCTCTTCTCTTCCGCAGAACACAACTACTCTATTGGGGATCGGGAGTTACTGGCCATCAAATTGGCTCTGGAGGAGTGGAGACATCTACTAGAGGGCGCAGCTCATCCCATCCTGATTTTTACGGGTCATAAGAAACTTACCTATCTTCAGACGGCCAAATGGCTGAACCCCCGTCAGGCCAGGTGGTCACTGTTCTTTACCAGGTTCCAGTTTGAGCTCCATTATCGCCCGGCGATTCTTCCTGTTCAGTATGTGCAGCCAACAAGGTCACTCACTCCAGACCGGCTGGTCTGCTCCAGCCATTGCCTGTGCCCAATGCCCCCTGGCAGCATATAGCTATGTACTTTATTACGGACCTGCCTCTCTCTGCCGAATGCAGTACTTTCTGGGTGGTGGTGGATCGATTTTCAAAGATGGCCCACTTCGTTCCTCTGACCGGTCTTCATTCTGCTCCTCTGCTGGCCAAGCTGTTCATCCAACACATCTTCTGCCTGCACGGCTTTACACAGCATATTGTGTCTGATCGGGGAGTTTAGTTCACCTCGAAGCTCTGGAGAGCCCTCTGTGGACTCCTAGGTATAAAGTTGGACTTTTCCTCGGCCTACCATCCTCAGTCCAATGGTCAGGTCGAGAGGATCAATCAGATCTTGGAGAACTACCTACGCCACTACATCTCCAAGCAGCATGATGACTGGGTGCAGTTGCTTCCGTTGGCTGAGTTCTCTTACAACAATCATACCAGCGAGTCCACACAGAAGACACCGTTCCTTATTATCTATGGCCAGCACCCACGAATTCCTCTCCCGGTCCCTGTTACGTCCAAGGTGTCAGCTGCTGACATGGCCTTTGGGGACTTTCTGCAGATGTGGCAGCAGATTCGATCCTCCATCCTGCTGGCGGTCGACCGCATGAAGCGGAAAGCGAACCCACTCAGTTCTGAACCGCTTTACCAAGACTCCAAGCCCTGCGGTTGCCTCCAGCGGCCCTTCAGACACCTTCGAGGTTAAGGAGATTTTGGACATTAAAAAAATAAGAGGAAGAACCTTTTATTTAGTAGATTGGAAGGGGTTTGGTCCAGAAGAGAGGTCCTGGGATCATCTCAATGCTCCTGCCCCCATTAAGAGGTTTCTCTCTCGTTCTGGTCCCAAGAGGAGGGGGCATAAGAGGGGGGATACTGTAACATCCGTGGTCGCTGACCACGAACTCCTTCCATCCAGTCGACGCCCTTCTCTCAAGAGATGTCTGCACATACGGCCATCCTGCTCCACAGTGACAACCGGGGTGCACTCACGAGCTCAGTCCAGACTTAAGAAGCCATAGCGCACGCATGTTGGTGATTGAGCTAATTGCTCCAGAGCACCCTGGGCTATAAGAAGGTCCCAGCCCCATCCCCCCAAGCCTGAGCTTTGTTGATGTATTCCAAGTCTGTCTTGCAAATGGTCCCCTAGTGTTTCCTGTTCCCAGTGTTCCCTGTTCCTGTATCCTGATCTAGTGCCGTGCTTAGCTGTAGCCGTGTTATGCTGTATACCACGCCTGTCCTGCTTCTCCATGCCTGACGTCTACCTGCTGCCTAGTTCCTGCCAAGCCTGCCTTGCTACTGTCCGAGCTGCCACAGGTACCCTATATAAACTATAGACTCTGACCTTCGCCCTGTTGGCCAGCTGTCATACCAGCAAGGTGGTACGGCCCAGTGGGTCCACGAACCCTACGTGACATTGATATGAACAGATTCAGGTCATTTTAGAGCAATACATGAAAACTGATAGCTTATTATGACACAAGTGGGACTTTGTCATTCTTCTATTATTAACTTTTTTACCGACTCCCTCAAGTGTGACTGCTATGAAATGAGTATGAAGAAAACAGTCAATTTGAGTCATTTATGGCTTGTTGCAATAGCAGGAGGCATTCTTCCATTTCCTAGGGAAAAATTAAACTCTTATTTCAAGCAAATAAATTGTCTACCTTGTGGCATACTGAATAGCTGCCTTAATAGCAGAGAACATTATAATATAAAATTATTTGCTGTCTCAGTCTAATTCCTCTTAATCAAATTTTCGGAATATTGCATTCATCCATCCATCTTATATGAATGATATTATCAATGGCTGAGCTGTTCAGCCTCACAGTGTATGATATAATAGCATTGTGAAACAGTCTGCCTTATCCTTATTTGGTTAAATCTACTGTGTTCTTTCCTTCTACAATCCGCCAAGTAAATGCAAGTGTTCTTGCCGCCCACATCATATATATCCATATTCCTGGATAGTGTCTTCAAATGTCTTCTACACTAAAAAGTAACATGGTGAATGTGCAGGATAGTGAAAAGGATAAGACTTGTAGATTTATTTTTTTGCTATGAGGGATTATAGGAGTGTAATATGTTCATTAGAACCCCGGTAGCCGCTAACATGCTATGGATTATGTAACTCAGAATGTCTGCACTGTAGTTCTAGCCTTCTATTCAAGAATCAGGAACCTGGCAGTGAATAAAGGTGTTAAGGATCTGCCAGGCACAGCTTCTGTGTATACGCCCATAGGTAATCAGTCTGCACCTGCTTCTATGTCTGTGAGACTGACTCCATCTTCCACCACTCAGGATGGCAGGCTTAGGAGTGGGAGAGCCTATCACAGCCTGGCCAGACGGAGCTAGCTCCCGCCCTCTGTCTATTTATACCTGCCTTTCCTGTTCCTCCTTGCTTGTGATTCTTCTGTTTGGTTTCCTAGCCCTGCTGCAGCTTCTGTACTATTTGACCCTGCTTCATATGACCCTGGCTTACTGACTACTCTCCTGCTCTGCGTTTGGTACCTCGTACACTCCTGGTTTGACTCGGCTTGTTCACTACTCTCCTGTTCTGCGTTTTGTACCTCGTACACTCCTGGTTTGACTCGGCTCGTTCACCACTCTTGTTGTTCACGGTGTTGCCATGGGCAACTACCCCATTTCCCTTTGCTTCTGTGTACCCTTGTCTGTTTGTCTGTCGTGCACTTATTGAACGTAGGGACCGTCGCCCAGTTGTACCCTGTCGCCTAGGGCGGGTCGTTGCAAGTAGGCAGGGACTTAGTGGCGGGTAGATTAGGGCTCACTTGTCTGTTTCCCTATCCCCATCATTACAAAAGGTTTGTCAAATAAGACAAACACATAAGTTACATAGTGAAATATATAATAAATTTAGAAATAATAATAAAAAAAATGATTATCAGTAAACATTGCTGCATCTATAACTGCAGTCAATGGGGTCTAACGAAATAGCTCTTTTAGTTTATTTAATTCGGATGCATAAGTATTGTTAGTGGAGCTTTCTCAGAAGCAAAAAGAGAGGAAGGGAAGTGCATGTAAGCTTATAGATCTGAACATGGGTGTAACTCTATGAATATCTCAATATGCAATTAGTATAAGACCAAGGTAAGTCAAGAAAAAAAAAACAATAACAATGGGCTTCCCAGCTGAGAAGCAAAAGAATGGTCATGAAAATTAGCATGTGAACCCTCATATGGGCAGCAATGTTAATGGCATCATGAACCAGTGGGTGGAGAAAGGAATGCTACATATAGTATATCATATACTGTGCATTCGGAAAGTCTTTGGACCCTTTAAATTTTTTCACATTTTGTTATGTTGATGCCTTGGGCTACAATAAAATTCAAGTTTTTCCCCATCATTCTAAACTCAATACCCCATAATGACAAAGTTAAAACAGAATGTTAATAATTTTTGCTAATTTATTGAAAAGGAAAAACTAAAATATTGCATTGACATAAGTATTCAGATCCTTTACTCAGTACTTAGTTGAAGCACCTTTGGCAGCGGTAACCGCTTCCAGTCTTCTTGGGTATGATGCTACAAGGTTTGCACACCTGGATTTGGGGATTTTCTGCCATTCTTTTCTGCAGATTCTCTCAAGCTCTGTCAGGTTGGATGGGCACCGTCGGTGGACAGCTATTTTCAGGTCTCTCTAGAAATGTTCGATTGGGTTCAAGTCAGGGCTCTGGCTGGGCCACTCAAGGACATTCACAGAGTTGTCCCTAAGTCACTCTTGTGTTGTCTTGGCTGTGTGCTTAGGGTCATTGTCTTGTTGGAAGGTGAACCTTCGGCCCAGTCTGAGGTCCAGAGCACTCTGGATCAGGTTTTCATTAAGAATATCTCTGTACTTTGCCCTATTCATCTCTCCCTCAACCCTGACCAGTCTCCCTGTCTCAGCCGCGGAAAAACACCCCCACAGCTTGATGCTGCCACCACCATGCTTCACTGTAGGGATGGTATTGGGCAGGTAATGAGCAGTGCCTGGTTTTCCTCAGACATGACGCTTGGAATTGAGGCCAAAAAGTTCAATCTTGGTTTCATCAGACCTCAGAATCTTGTTTCTCACAGTCAGAGTCCTTTAGGTGCTTTTTTTTGCAACTCCAGGCAGGCTTTCATGTGTCTTTTACTGAGGAGAGGCTTCTTTCTGGCCACTCTGCCATAAAGCCCAGATTGGTGGAGTGCTGCATAGATGGTTAACCTTCTGGAAGTTTCTCCCATCCGCACACAGGATCTTTGGAGCTCAGCCAGATTGACCATTGGGTTCTTGGTCACCTCTCTTACCAAGGCCCTTCTCCCCCGATTACTTCGTTTGGTGAGGCAGCCAGCTCTAGCAAGACTCCTGGTTGTTCCAGACTTCTTACATGTAAGAATTATGGAGGCCACTGTGCTCTGATGAATCTGGATTTATTGGAACGGTTTTCTATGTAATGGTCAGCTGTACTTTACTAACTATGGGCAATGAATCTTTTATGTACAGAAACCAATCCATTACACACTGGGTAGGCGCATTGAGAGAACAGATTGTTGTAAATGGCAGCCATTAGGACTGTACAATAGACCTGTTCTGTTCTATGGTGCCTTTCTAATACGGCATGTGATAGAGAGAGAAAACTTCTGTGTCCCTCCATGTTAAATCTGAGGTATAATATGGGCCCATACAGTTTTATGGTCTTCTTATTACAGCTCTATACCACACAGATTTGTAATACAGCCATCTGCATGAGCCCAATGCGTTGTACTATTTGAATCAAGTTGCCCACAAAACTTCAGGCTGGATATCTTCTTCCTGTAATAGCTACGTTTATTTTTTTTATTATTCATTTTAATTAGTTTAGTGCCAATGATGTTATGAGAATAGTCCCTATAGCAGATCTGATAAAGGAGATTTATATTTATCACCACTATACCACAGCTAATACTTTTCTTACACCACTGAATCCTAGGTCTGTATAGTCAAATATTTCTGTCATGTTTTACACTGGATAAGTATATATTACTATTGTAAGGAAGAGTACTCATCCTCCATTATTGTGTTCCATGTGAATTGACCTTCTCCCAGTTCCAGGCTGTTCTCTGCATAGCTTCAGGAAACGCACTGCTTAGTGAGGGTAAAGGTCTCTTTTTTTGTCTGTGTTGCGTAACTGCTGTGCTGTGAATAAAGGGTTGCTAGTCCTTCCTTCTACTACTGTGGGAGGAATAAATGGAAATTGAAAGGCAGGTCAGAAACATCTGCGTTGTGTAACGCACTTATAGTGCCCAGCCTAAATGAATTAGATTTCTCTATTTTCCTAATACATAATAGGCATATGTGACAGATAATACGAAGAGACTCAGCGTTGGCTGGAGCATCATGGGCCCATCAGAATAAATGGTAATTTGTTAATAATTAGACTTGATAAAATAAGCACGTGGTTTTGTATTAAGCCAACCTATAAGTATAATTTAGTGCCTTCAACTGTGGTGTAACAAATATTTTGTGAAAACCAAATAAAATATTTAAAAAAAAATAAAAACAATGATTGGTTCTGAAAGCCTGTCCTCCAACCATAAAGAGCAAGTACATGTCTATTTTTAAGTCCTCAATATATAGTGATGTTAACATGCACACACAGACCAAAGGGCGTCTAAGGTATTTGTAAAACGACCCCAAAAATATGTTAAAACCTCAACAACAAGTGATTTGCTCTCTACTGTAAGCTTCTGATGGGGTTGCCTGCTTTGTCTGGGTGCTGTTGTGTTTTGGCCCCATTACCATGGCAGAACCTGGGCTCACCAAAGGATCCGTTGACATCCTGTGGGGCAGTCTGACCCTAAGGGCACAGTTACACGTGGCGTACTTGTTTTGTATTTGAAAACTTCACAATGTATGCAAGCCTATGAGGCATTTTTCCCACAGGCACACATTGTAGTTTTCCGCAAGATGTTTTTACGCTGTGTAAATACAATGAAAGTACGCCATGTGTGACTGCACCCTAATGGGGCTAGATCCCATCAGGGTTAGGTTGGCCTTAGGACAAACCGCTTTTAAAACATCTGGGGGGAAAAAACACTTATTAGAAGGGCTTTTATGAATGACAACTACAAGAGCTGAAAGATCAGCGTGAAGATCTTCTACTTGTAAGCAACATTAAAGAAGTAGCCGTGTCTTGTACTACTACTTTTACAAGCAATTAAACCATTATTAGGCCTTGTTTACACAGTGCAGAATTGAGAGCAGACCTATAAGGCCTTTCCTTATATATTTATTCTGTTTAGGTTCTGCTTCTGGTTTTGGCTTTAAAAATACATATATAATCTGCAGCAAATCTGCACTGTGTAAACAAGGCCTTACTATTGAGAAAAGTAATATGTATGAGGTTATTGACGCACATATATTCAGGGCCAGATCGAGGTTAGTGAAGGCCTTTTGGCAAAAAATTTCGGACCCTCTCCGGATTAACAGTGTCATATAATACATGGCTGCACATAAACACTGGATAATATCCAGCAGATCAAGCCCTTCTGCTAGACCAACAATAATCTAATGTGTATGGAGGTAGTAGTCCCACTGTCCCCTGATGTTTGCTGTAGGGAAAAGCAAGGGGTGTCTGGCAGCTGCTTACCCACCCCCCTCCCTATTGAAATAACAATGCATTCTCGAGTACTAAATTTCTTCTAGTTAGCAGTGTAGGCAGATGGAGAATCTGAACTCCGTACAAGGAGAACTGCGCTCCAACCCTTGATAATATATAAGTTAAGGCTTTTAGGTCACCAGTGTCTGAGAAGGGCTGGAGGAAAATGGGTGGTGGAGCCCACTGAACAATTGCCCCTTTTACCCTACCTATAACTCAGCCCGGCATATAGTGAGCCAAATGAGACTCAATAAGGGGTGCTAGAGATCTGCTGTAACTGGAGTACTGGGGGAAAGCCTGTTTTCGAATCCATGGATGGTGCAGCAGTCACATTGCCTATTGCTTGAGCCCCCGAGCAGAGCATCACTGTATTATAGTGCCACACAGCCCCCCTCCCTTGTAGAAAGTGCCACACACAGACCCCTGTAGATTGCGCCACACTCAGCCCCCTGTAGATAGAGCCACAGCCTTCCCCCTTGTAAATAGTGGCATACAGTTACACCTTGTGTATAGTGCCACACAGCTCCCCCTTGAGTATAGTGCCACACAGCTCTCCCTTGTGTATAGTGCCACACAGCTCCCCCTTGTGTATAGTGCCACACAGCCCCCTTTGTGTATAGTGCCACACAACTGTCCCCACCCTTTTTTTATAGTGCCACAAGGCAATGGCGCATCCGAGAAAGTTGTATCAGCCAGGGAGATGTCATTCAAACATGGAAAGGTGGATTTGGAGGCAGGACTATGTGACTCTTCAGAATAGCGGCACCGACCCATGACCCTCTAATGAGTAATTAGCATATAGTGTGTGCCATTTTAAAAGTGGATTTTAAGAATTTTGCTGCACCTGAAAAAAACGTACAAGGGAATGTTTGGAAATATTGTCAGGTCATGTATTACCTGATGGTGGCGGTTCAAGGGTTTAAAAATAGCTGACAGATTTCCATTAAATATACAATGAATTGAGAACAATTCCATCTGCCCTGCAATTTTGTTATTATAAATATATCCTATATAACTACAGATCCAGAATCAAGCTCTGACATATACACAGTACCACAACCAAGCTCAGTAGATAAATACAGTACCACAACCAAGATCAGTACATAAATACAGCACTAGAACCAAGCTAAGTACATATAGACAGCACCAGAACAAAGCTCAGTACATAAATACAGCACTAGAACCAAGCTCTGACATATATACAGCACCAGAACAAAGCACAGTACATATATACAGCAGTAAAACTAAGCTCAGTACATAAATACAGCACTAGAACCAAGCCCATACATATATACAGAACCAGAACCAACCTCAGTACATAAATACAGAACCAGAACAAACCTCAGTACATAAATAAAGCACTAGAACAAAGCTCAGTACATATATACAGCACCAGAACAAAACTGATTACATATATACACAGCACCAAAACCTCTCTCTACAACCTCCGAGTTGTACGGAGGTGTAATACGGCACCTATAGTAGTCTTACATAGGCATACAGAAGTTTTTCCAACAAAAACAGATCCTGACATATTCCATGGGACACAGTAATATGGAAGTATTTTCCCTTAGTGGCAATGTGAAAATATCGCCATAATACGGTGCTGTACAGAGACACCATATGGGGGAACACAGAATATCTACAAAACCACAGTATGAAGCTGTAAGGACTGAGTGCCACTATACGGGCTCCATACACTCGGCTCTGTCATGTGCATAAAAGTGATCTAATCATTGCCCTTTATAATGATAAGGAAGACGGCATGGGGCGGCATTGTGGCAGTCAGTGGCGTAACTACCGCCATGCCAGGTGGCGCCGCTAGCAGCCATTATGGCTGGTTCATTGGTAGCGACACCACTATGGGTCCTGCGCCGCCCGGCCTCTAATATTTATGGGCCGGGCGGCACAGGCCCCCTCATGCCTGGTGCTAGCGACAGCCACATTCACTTGTATTTGCGTCCTCTGGACGTAGATACAAATGAATATTATAGGCTAATACTGCCTCTCTAAAGGGGGCGGTGGCGCCACTGAAACCAGCCTCCGCCACCCCCTCTTGCAGTAATTGTACCTGCGTCTATAGCACGTAGATACAATTATATACATTAGCGCTGAATGGCCGAGTACGTTCCGTGCCCCACCAATCAGCGCCTTTCAGCGACGCTAGCAGCGCGATGACGTCATCGTGCCTCGCCGCTTTCGTTGTTGAAAGGAGCTGATTGACGGGACAAGTCAATCTGCCCTGCCAACCTGCACCTTTCAACAACGCTAGCAGCGCGATGACGTCATCGCACCGATTGCGTCATTCAGCCCCAGCAGACCTGATCAGAAGAGGGCAGGCCTGCATTGCCACTGGACGGCGCTGGAACGGGATCATGTGAGTATGTAAAGTTTGAGCGGCATTATCTACAGGGGAGGCTCTATCTACAGGGGGTCTATATGTGGGGATGTGGAGCAATATATACAGGGGAGCTATATGTAGAGCACTATCTACAGGGGTTGGCTATATGTGGGACACTATATACAGGGGTGGGCTATATGTGGAGCAGTATCTATAGGGGGAGCTATTTGTAGGGCACTATATACAGGGGTGGGTTATATGGGGGACACTATATACCCGGGTGGGTTACCTGTGGGGCACTATCTACAAGGGGGCTATATGTAGGGCACTATCTACAGGGGTGGGCTATATGTGGGACACTATATACAGGGGGTTCTATATGTGAGGCACTATCTACAGAGGTGGACTATATGTGGAGCACTATCTATAGTGGGAGCTATATGTGGAGCAGCACGGTGGCTCAGTGGTTAGCACTATTGCCTTGCAGTTCTGGAGTCCATATGTGGGCACTTTCTACAGGGGCTTCTATGTAGGGCACTAACTACAGAGGCTCTATGGCGGTCACTATCTACAGGGGGGCTATGGGGGCACGATCTACAGGGGGCACAATGTGTGTGTGTGTGTGTGTGTGTGTGTGTGTGTGTGTGTGTGTGTGTGGGGGACACAGTGTATGGTACTATTATAATCAGGGACACAGTGTATGGTGCTATTATAATCAGGGACACAGTGTATCATGACATTATAATTAGAGGTGCAGTGTATGGCACTATTATGTTTAGGGGTGTTGAGAATTTTATCTTCGTTTATAGGTGCAGAAATGTTTTAAAAGTGAGAAGCTGAAGACATCTGAGCGGCAAACTTGAAAAATGGGTTGTGGCCAGGAGAAGTCATCATAGAGGTCTGGACCGGATAGAGACGAAAAGAGAAAAAGAACTAGAATCTGCGACGTCACTGGTGAGTCACTTAATGTAAATGTTTATTCTGCCTCTAATCAGTAATGCAGTCACTGTATTATCTGCAGCGAGATGATTGGTGGTTTGATTATATGATTTTTTTTTGTGAAACAACAACTCCCCGCATATCCTTACCATTGTTCGGGCCATGCTGGGAGCTGTAGTTTTACGCCGTACAAACCTATACGGCAGGGGTTGCGCTAAATTGAGCTGTTGTTCTGGTGCTGTATATATGTACAGAGCTTGGTTCTGTATATATGTACTGAACTTTGTTCTGGTGCTGTATATATGTACTGAGCTTTGTTCTGGTGCTGTATATATGTACTTATCTTGGTTCTGGTGCTGTATTTATGTACTGAGCTTGGTTTTGGTGCTGTATATATGTACTGACTTTGGTTCTGGTGCTGTATATATATATATATATATATATATATATATGAGCTTGGTTCTGGTGCTGTATTTATGTACTGAGCTTGGTTTTGGTGCTGTATATATGTAGTGACTTTGGTTGTGGTACTGTATATATGTACTGAGGTTGGTTCTGGTGTTGTATATATGTACTGATCTTGGTTCTGGAACCGTATATGTTCTGATGCTGTAATTATATAGAATATATTTATAATCACAAAATTGCAGGGCAGATGGAATTGTTTTCAATGCATTGTATATTTAATGGGAATCTGGTAGTTTTAACCCCTTGAACCACCACCATGCGGTAATACATAACTTGACAATATTTCCAAATGTATGTTTTTTTTTTCAGATGCAGCAAAATCTATAAAATCAACTTTTAAAATGGCGCACACTATATGCTAACTACTCATTAAAGGGTCATGGGTCGGTGCCGCTATCCTGAAGAGTCACATAGTCCTGCCTCCAAACCCACCTTTCCATGTTTGATTGACATCCCACTGGCTGATACAACTTTCTCGGATGCGCCATTGCCTTGTACTACTTGGGCACGAACCATGCAGGGAGATGTACTCTGCCCGGCTTCATCGCTGCACTGTGCATGCCAGGGGAGTACAAGTCAACAGCGCATTCGCAAGAGTTTGAGGAGGCTGGTAGTGATGTAGAACAGCCAGGGGGATGTCAATTAAAATCTGAGGGGCGCCATTTCAATTTTTGCCTCAGGCAGCAGAAAAGCTAGAATCGGCCCAGAGGCTGCAGGCCACTTTAGGCCTGCAGCCTATAAGGTGCTGGGAAGACTCCCTGTGCAGGCCGGCGTAATGACGTCACTGCATCACGCTGGTCTGCACATGTGTCCTGTGCAGCACTCCGTCCGTAGCAAGAATGGGGCAAGGAAATGGGGCTTTGTGGCACTATATATAACGGGGGAGCGGGGTCGCACTATATACAAGGGGAGGGAGCAGGGTGCCACTATATACAAGGGATGGAGCAGGGTAGCACTATATACAAGGGGGGAGCAGGGTGGCACTATATACAAGGAAGGGAGCATATGACACTATATACAAGGGGCTATGTGGCACTACTAAGGGAGGCTTTATGGCACTATTTACAAGGGGAGGGCTGTGGCACTATCTACAGGGGGCTGTGTGTTGTGCAATCTACAGGGGTCTGTGTGTGGCACTATCTACTAAGAGGTGGCTGTGTGGCACTATCTACTAAGGGGGGCTGTGTGGCAGGGCAGGGTGAGCTGTATAGCGCTATCTACAGGGGGGCTTTATGACGATATCTACAGGGGGCTGTATGGCACTATCTACAAGGGGGAGATGGGTGGCGCTATCTACAAGTGGGGTGTGACACTGTCTACAGGGGGGCTGTATAGCACTATCTACAGGTGGCACTAAGTATAAGGGGCGCTGCTTGTGGCACCTAGGGGTGGCACAGTCAAAAGTTTGCTATGGGGCCCAGTCTTTCCTAGTTACGCCTCTGGTGGCAGTCATGGGGGCATAGGGGTCATTGTAGTAGGCATAGGGGCTTTGTAGATTGCAAAGGGGGCATTGTGGATGGCATGGGTGAAATTGAGGGTACTGTGCCCAGAATGAAGGGCATTGTGGCTATTGTGGGAAACATTTGGTACGCCAACCTTTACCTTAGCAGCATCACCCCGTTCTTTGTTAACCAGTGGCTCCGTGTAATCCGTTCATAAAGATAGGATTCTGTATTTGCGACAATTGATGGAGTGTGACACAGGTATGCTTGACAAAGACTGCTGCGTGAGTCGAAATGTCGCATGCAGGTTTTTTTGCCTGTGTGAAATAAACACCTGATTATTTGCCAAATGATTGCTGTCATGAATTTACTTATGATAAATATGAAATTTGGGATTTTTTATGCACTCCTGAATTTTTTGCATCCTTTGAATCTTCAAAACCTTTTACATGGATACATAGGTCTCAGTGACTGACTGACTGACTGTAGAAAGCGAACAGTACATAGAGCTGGGGACACATCACGGATGGTGAGAACTGGAGAAGCAGCTCCCAGAACAGCCGCCCCAACCTCAGATGAGCGCAGGACGCTGCTCCCCCACAGGGACACTTCGAGCTACGTCATGGTGATCCGGGATCCTGCCGGAGAAAAGGGGAGTGGCTTGATGACGCGCACTTCAACCAATCAAAGTCCTCCACATGCCGCGATCGTGAGCCCTGAGCAGCCTCGGAATAAAATGTTATAGCGGCTTGTACGGCACTGCCACTCGTAGCGGCGGTACAGGAGCACACAGGCTGGACGCACGGAAGGGAGAGGCCATAAAAGGGAGGCCGCAGATCCAGGATAACACTAAGGGAACCGAGTAAGGGAATTGTGAACAGAAGCTGCCCGGGACTTCGCTATAGACACCTTCCTTATTACCTCGGCTCGTCCTGGTCTGCTCAGGCGAAGCGCTTTGAGGCAGCGCGGGTTACTCGGGAACACCCGTGAATCGATATAATCGCGGGCACTACTTTGAGGAGACGCAGTCATCGGTAGCTTTGTATGAAGGAATCCTAATATCGCCTGGCAGCTAATAGCGACCGCAACCTGCCCCATCCCTGAGACAGAGCTCGTATGGGAAGAGCGCTGTAAAGACTCCGCCGGCCTATTGTGCGCTGAGAAGAAGCGAACCAGGGTGAGGAGAGGGAGGAGAGATCCAGCCATGGAGAACGCACACACCAAGACGGTGGAGGAGGTTCTGGCGCATTTCAACGTGAATGAGAGCACGGGTCTGGGCCTGGAGCAGGTGAAGAAGCAGAAGGAGAGATGGGGGACCAACGGTACGTGCCCTCAAGGTGCAGTCAGGAAGGGGGGGGGGGCATGGCAGAGTTGGTAGCATGGGCAGGGTAATGTATAGTGAGCGGCCAGTGCCCGGTGTAAGGCTTGTGTGGAGGATGCCATTGTGTGTAATGTCTGTGGAAAAGCTGCAGTCATCTTCATGTAAGCACTTCCTGTCACGGCCAATCCCTACTCTACCCGGCGTCACAGGATCACACAGAAGATGGCTGCCTGGATGCAACCTCGTGTGTTCATTCTCCGAGCCGGTGTCTCCGCTGACATCTGCTAGTGGGGCTTTATGTACCTAGTGCCATTACAGGTGGGAGTCCCTAGAAGGGACCACAGCGGGGTCTGGTAGCCGTGCTCCTAGTTGTGGGCTGTCTATTTTTGCCAAAATGATTCCAGGATGTTCTATGTGGTGGTCACATTCTTGTACTGCGAGCCTCCCCAGAAGGCCGCCCCAGATCTGTGACTGATTAGTAAGGGCCTGTTCACATCTGCTTTAGGGGCCTCCATTGCAGATCCTGCCGAAAATACTAGTAAAACCGCAGGAACCCAATGGGTTCTGTTGGCTGCCGGTGGCGTCTATCGTGCAGCGGAATCGGTGCTACAGGTATATTCGTACTGCTCCTCTGATGGAGCAGAATGGCAATATCCACACAGATGTGAACAGGCCCTAATTCTTTTATATCCTTTGTATATTGGCCTCTCACCCATCTAGAGGACCTTTTTTTTTTTTTTTTTTAAATGCTATTCTGGTTTTCCAAACTGAATCCAGCTTTGTCGTGCGGCGGATCTGCCATATTGCAGATGTGAACAGACACCAGCGGTGCCCTATGGGCATCTCTAGATGCAAGGGATGACAGATCTATAGCCGCTTTCTTATGATCATGGGTAGATCTAGACATCAGGATCCAGTTAGACTACTCCAGATTATTATTTTTGTGATGCAGTAAATATAGATGTCAATAGTAACCAATCCTAGACACTATATATAATAATCCTGGATTGTGTGTATATAGAGCCAAAGATATAAAAAGTACAGGTTTGCTGAATCCATTCAGTATACGTCACTATGAATGAGGGCTGTGTGCGGCCTGAGTAATGTGAATAGATGCCTTGGGCACTGTCAGAATAGCTTCCTTGCAAGTGTCGCCTACTTGGGATATTGTCTTGTGCTTTCTATATACATTTGATACTAATGATTTCCTTTTCTTTACCTCCCCTCCTGCTCCTGGATCATTGGCCTTCTCAGAATTGCCTGCAGAAGAAGGTATGTGCGGCTCATGATGTCTGACTAGATTTCTCTACGTTGTGCCAGTCTGTGACAAGTGTCTTTCTCTTTCCTTAGGGAAAACACTATGGGAATTGGTGATTGAACAGTTTGAAGACTTACTAGTTAGAATCTTGCTACTTGCTGCCTGTATATCATTTGTAAGTATATGGAGAAGTGTTCCTTTTATGCGTGTGGGGGACAATACACATGTTCTAAGAGCAGCTAATACCATTTACACATGTATGTAAGGCTTTCTGAAGGTTCTCGTAGTGATCATGGGGGGGTTGGGGGATATTTCTGGACTTCCTGTCAGTAGTCCCTTTGAAAATTACTACAGTTGACCGAACTGCACTTCACATGTAGATCGACTATAGCGTTCAACATTGTGTAGGTGTATAAATCTGACCTAAGTCTACGTGGTCAATACAATACGTTCAAGTAGGATGGATAGACCCATTGGTGTTCGTCTTCTTTCCGGCATGTTCTAGAACTGTTTTCCTTTGTCGAGACCGCTGTGGAAGCGTGTAGAATTCAGTTTATTTTCACTAACTGCCTAGTGTCCCCAAATGGTTCTAAGTCGAACGACAAATAGTAGCAGAGGTGACTCCTTTCTTGACCAACTTTTAGTAACTGACCTTTAATGAGGGGAGGTTTGAAATAATATATTCCTCTTCCTGCACCCAGGAAGAGATGGCATCTGTTGACAGATGGCACGGTTAATATGCTAAAATCATGTTTTGTTTTTTTTTTTGTTTTTTTTTCTGGAAGCACTCGTCCTTTAAGCTAGAGCTGTAACTTACAGCTCCTGATCTTAGAGCAGCCTGCTAAATGCAGCTGGGGCTGGAAAACATTCGGACCCCAGCTGTTTAACCCTTTGATCGCCGCGGACCATGGCATCATCAAAGGGAACTCCCCTCTGTGATCACGTCATTGGAAACCTGGTGATGTGATCAAATACCGGGGAATCCCTCTGCAGTAAGCCCTGGGTACCTAGAAAGGACCCCAGGGCGGTCTGTTCAGTTTGCCTGCTGTTACGGCACACTATGTGCTGCCTTAACAGCAGCCTGTGTTATAGTGACAGTGTAATGTATTCGCATACAGGAGTATGCTAATACGTTATAAGTAAAAAAAAAAATAGAGTTGTAGACAAAGTTATCCCTTAAGATTACAAAAAGTAAGTCATTATCTTGCATAAAATATATTTTTTCCCCTGCATTGAATAAAAACAAAAACCTACACGACCGTAATAACCCTGAAGAATTAATCTAACAGGTTATTTAGCGTGAAAAGTGAAGGGGATCTAAAATGCTGCAGAGAACCGCGTTTTCCTATATTTACTGTGTAAAAAAATGTTTTCTACCCCCCCCCCCCCCAAACGGTAAAAACTGAAAATTTAGCTGGTCATTAAGGGGTTAATCTGCGTATGTATTGTACTTTGTTTCATGGATCGTTGGAGTATATAATGTGGTTTGTCTAGGCTGCAAGTTTTCTGTCTGGATCAGTCCTGCTATGTATAGTTGTCGGAATATAATTTACTATGCTTCACAGGATGATCTTCCAGCATGACTAGAAAGTAGCTGTAAGTGAAGCTTCTTAAATGTTGAGCCTAGTTTAAAGGGGTTTTCCCATGAGACATTTGCTATGTCATGAATGTCAGATAGTTGCGGGTCCCACCTCTGGGACCCGCAACTATCTCCAGAACAGGGCCCCGAAACCCTGTCTAGCCCTCTGTGTTGTGTTGTGGCTGAATGACGTGATTTCCGACCATGAAAATTGTTAAATGGTCGTGAGTTACCTAAACGGCGTAACTCTGAGCTACGCTGTTTCTGCATCTCCCATAGCAGTGAATGGCAGTTACGGAAGTAGCGTAGCTTGTGAGCCATGCTGTTTCCGGAACGACCATTCAGCCCTATGGGACTTAGGGAAATATTGTACCTCAGCGATGGTGGGACCCACATATATATATGATATTTATGACATCCTGTGGATATGTCATAAACCCCTCTCTCATGGGAAAACCACTTTAACCTACCAGTTGTGAGGTTTAATGGGTATAGGTTTTAACTTTAGTTCTAAACTTAAACAATTACTTAGTCACTCTAGGTAAAGGGAAGTAAGGGGTAATTTAGTATTGGGGTACCTTGGATGAAGACATAACATAGGTGATCGCATATAATAAAAACATACCCCTTGGCAGAGCAACATTTTGTAATGTCTCTAGGTGTAAGGTATCTGCATAGATGGGGAAACCGTAGTGTCTGCTTCTTTTGGACAGATCAGAATGCATTTTATTTTCTCCTGATTTTTCAGTCAAAATGATAAACTGCTCCAGTGATGGGGGAATAGTAGTTACTCATGATGTGGGGGTCTAGTAAACGTTCACCTTGTTTAGTTCTGCTTTCAATGGCACAAAGCTTCGATATTAATGGATGATTCTTCAATCTTGACAGCTGTAGTATTTGCGTTACTGGTATTCAGTGGCTAGAGGACCGAGGGGATCCAGCGGAATAGCAAGTGAAGATGCAAATCCCCCTGGGAGCAAACTACGTAACATGTTGGCATTTTCTAGAGTAGCGACTTCTGCCAAATGATTCTATTTTGAATGGATGAATTGGTTCAAGCTGTACTGCGTTTCTAGTTCAGCTCATCTGAGAAAAATTGGAAATTTAAATTAAAGTTCCTCATTTACCGTCCAGCTTTGACTGCAGCTTGAATTCAATGCATCCAGACTAGAAGCTGTGTATATTTTTCATTATTCATATAGCGCCAACATAGTCCGCAGCCGGAAACGCACAAGTATGTTGCGAGCATTCATACTCTATGGAAATAAATGTTGCCTTGGTCAAACACTGGACCCCCATGTTGCTGTAGATAGAATGCTGCTTTACTGTTTTAAAGTAGGTTAGTGTAACCAGTATAGATTCACCTTGGGGCGTTTACTCTGATCTTTGCCGTTTAATCCCTTAGATGTCAGTATTAACCACTGCTCCCTTTGATTCCCCTTCACCTACCCCTGTAACACGATCGTGGGGCAAACAGTTAAATATGGCAGCCAGGGGCCTTAGAAAGGCCCCCATGTCTGCCATGTGCAGATGCCTATTAGGCTATTCTCTATGCATTGCCTAATAGGTGGCTGTCAGATTTTCATTGACCGGCACTAGTGCTTCCAATGCATTTTATTTTTTTTTATTTTTTTTGCTTTTCAAAGTAAAAATCATAAGTAAGTCCCCTAGTGGGACAAAATAAAGTTAACCAATTTGTTTAAAAAAAGCCAAAAGAAAACCAGACTAAAGAATAAAAAATAGCACTTATTGTAAAAAAAAAAAACCACAACATATTAAGACAACATATTTAAAGGGGTTGTCCAGTCCCTAATTGATGGCCTATCCTCCGGATAGGACATCAATATTTGATGGGCCAGGGTCTGACTCCCAGGACCCCCGCCAATCCGCTGTTTTGAAGGGGGTGCAGCACTCGTAGGTGCGCTACATTTGTCCATAGGTGGTGTCTGGTATTGCAGCTCATTCCCATTTAAGTGAATGAGGCTGAACTGCAATATCCGACATATCCCAGAAGTGCGGAACACCGTTTCCTCTCAGTATTTTTGTTCCCCTTGGGAACAGATTGTAGTCCACTCGCTGAGCTAGTGGTGGGAACTTTGGGTTTCTGGACATGAGAACTGTGTAAATAAGCTAGTCAGGGGAAGAGTCGTTATGTAATATGTAACGGTATATATCCCTGCTATGTATAGACAGAAAATACACAAGCCTGTAATCCTTTTAATCCTGTCTAGGATGATTTGTTAATGTGGTCTTACAAGTGCTTGCTTAATGTATACCCCCAGTGTATTTTCTCATGCTTGTATCACTGCTGGATGGAATTCAGGGACCAGGGAAGAATGTCCTTGACACATGACTTTCCTATTAAGGCTTTTTATGTCTTGTTCCACAATAATCTCTGACCATGTATTGTGTAGCTGAGCATGTATTGTGGTAAGCACGGTTAGTATATACTTCAGCGAGTTCTTGTTTAAACATAACACTGTAAGACATTCCTGCTTTGTTAGAACTTCTATTTGGGACGTTTGAGCCCTCTCCAGCTCGGCTGTCTCTTACAGAAGGGCAGACCGCTTACAGTAAAACGTTAATGAATTTATTCCTGAAACGCTCTGCCCTGTTTATCAGCCTGACAATAATTATTTTTCCCATCTTTGTCTTGGAGTTTAGTTGTGCCTAAGGTCTCATGTAGTAGTAAAAGCAGTCACCACTTAACTGTCTATTGTAAGTGTATGATAATGTAGACCGTGCCAGTAAATTCCTTATGAGGACACGGGGGTCTTGGCGTTTTTTTTGCTAATGTATTTTCTTCTTTTTCAGGTATTGGCATGGTTCGAGGAAGGTGAAGAAACAATCACAGCCTTTGTAGAGCCTTTTGTAATTTTACTTATATTAGTAGCAAATGCCATTGTGGGTGTTTGGCAGGTAAGTCAATATTTGCGGTATGGCACTGCAATCTGTCGCCTTTCCAACCTTCTCTTAGAATCAGCCGTAGATTTGCTTGGACATATTTACTCTAAATACATATCTGTTTCAGGTGACAGTGTTCACTCTTAGGCCTAGCTCACACAGAATAGTCTGCCTGCATAAATCTGTTTTTGTTTTTAAAGTGGATTTGCACCACACACTTTTCCTGATGCGTTTTTTTTATTTTTATTTTTTATCTTCAAGAGGCAAAGGCAAAACCTGAGTGTTTTTCCCAAAAATGCGTCAAAACGCAGTGGCTGTTTTTTCCATCTTTAATTAATTTTCAATGGGGTTTTTGAGGCGGAAAATGCCTCAAGATAGGTCATGTCACTTTTTTTTTTTTTTCCCCGCTTGCGGGAAAACCACGCCTCCGCCTCCCATTGAGATCAATAGGAGGCGATTTCAGCAGTTTTTTGGCGCAGTTTCCGCATCAAAAACTGAACTAGCCCTTAAAGGAACACTAAACCTAGAAATGAATGACCATAATAAACAGGAGACCAACTTAATCACACGGTCAGTCTGCAGGGGTTAATTTCCTACAGATCTACTCCATTATTAACTGGGGCGGGGTTTAGTTAATCAGCGGGACTTCTAATCTGTGTCCTGCAGAGGGGGAGGCTCCTGCTGCAGGCAGTTGTTTTACAGCCAAATACAGTATTGTGGGGAAGGTAGAATAGCTGATTTCTTGGGGGACACATATAAAATTCTTTTATTTATCAGTATTAATTGTAAAAAAAAATTGTGTGCATTTTTTGTTTAGATTTCCTTTAAGCAGGGCACATTACTGCTGAGTGGGAAATGGTCTTCAGTCTTTGTTTTCTATTCTTAATTATTTGCCTTAAGTCCACGCTTACCATTTTGGTAAAGCTCTCCAGTCTTCTGTTTCTTCATCTAACCAATCTATTTTGTTTGAAATATGATGCTGGTTTGTAGGTGCACTAAAGAGTTGTGTTCTGTAGCTGATACTTATTTGCACTGGCATGTTGTAGGGAAAATTTGTTGGCACACAGGCGTTACAAAACCTGTTTGTGAAATGTGCAAATCTCTTTCCTCCACACTCATAGGGTAAGTTCACGTGGAGGTTTTTGTTTTTGCTTTTTCATTTTGTTAAATGAATCCAATGCGTCAAATGAGCGGCACGTTTTTTGTTTTTTTTTCTTGGGCCTCCCATTGATTTCAATGGAAGGTCAGAGGTGGAAACCGTTCCAGGAAAGCGTATGCGGGTAGTCAATAGAACTTCCGCTGGGGAGATAAAACTCCTCTTCTTCCCATTGAAATCAATGGGTGCAATTTGGGGCATTTATTGGTGCTGATTCTGACTTAATTTCCACCTCAAATTCAGCGGCAAAAAAACTGAACTGACCCTTAGTTTTGAAGGTTTATATGTTCTGCCCCTATACCTCTGAAAACTGTCTTACTAATCTATCCAGTTGGTTTGAGCTCATTGCAAGTGCTGCAATTTCCTGTTGCGCAAGTCTTTAACATGTTGCCGATTGCATAAGACATATTGAGACTTTGTTTTGCAATGTTCTCATTCTTCTTTTAGTATTACAAGTGTATATGGGATATCGGTAGCATCCCACTTGACTCTTCTTACAAGGATTGAATATGTCACATTCAGAAGTACAGTCAATTGTGAAATTTGTCTGTACACATTGTTGTCTAGTAGTTGTATCTGCGATAGGTTTGTTGCATTGTGCATGAAAATAAAACCTTCATTTAAGTTTTAAAATTGTAATATGTGGCATCTTTTAGAGATCTATTTCCATGAGCCTCTTTAAACCTTTCATTGCCTAAGACGTATGTAATGTCGTGACTTGCTGTGACTGATCACGTACGGACATCAAAGGCACTCGACGGACTCCATTGACTTACAATGAGGTCCACCGCATTTCGTCGCTTTGACTGTAAGGGTATGTGCACACACACTAATTACGTCCGTAATTGACGGACGTATTTCGGCCGCAAGTAGTGGACCGAACACAGTGCAGGGAACCGGGCTCCTAGCATCATACTTATGTACGATGCTAGGAGTCCCTGCCTCGCTGCAGGACAACTGTCCCGTACTGTAAACATGATTATACTACGGGACAGTTGTCCTGCAGCGTGGCAGGGACTCCTAGCGTTGTACATAAGTATGATGCTAGGAGCCCGGCTCCCTGCACTGTGTTCGGTCCGGGACTGGCGGCCGAAATACGTCCGTCAATTACGGACGTAATTAGTGTGTGTGCACATACCCTAAAAGTAGGGCTGCATGTTTTACTCTTGTCCGATAGGACATCTTATGCGACGGAGGCTTCCAACACCGATCTGAACAGCGCCTAAGGCGTCTAATTTCATGAAATAGGGGTATAAAGGGTTTAATAGGATTTTGTTTTATATTATAGTTTAGGTATTTATTTGGGTTTCTCAAAACTTTTGGGAATTTTTGCCAAAGCGTTAAAGGGAAGGTGTCACGTAAATTTTTTTTTTTTGTTATTGCTTTTAGTATGTCATTAAAATAAATTTTATTTATTTGTGCTTTTGTGTTGTACTCTTAGAATTGACTTAAATGGACATATAACCCCCGTCTGTTGATGGAGGGGGGGGGGGGGGGAGTATTTGTTAGTGCGTGTTTTTTTTTTTTTTTTTTTACCAGCATATTGGGAAATCTTGTGTGATAGCTTCTGGTTGTCAGGTGTCATTACATGACCTCTACTTTTGACTTTACAGAGTAATTGTATTCACAAGACTGTGCTTTAGAGTAGGGCCTATAGCAAAGGGCTGACTCACATCTTTGAGTTTTGGCAACAAAGTATATGTGGTGTTTTGTCTCAAGGTCCCAAGAGTCACAGGGGGGACCGATAGCTATTCCTTCCAATACACATATGCATGCATGTGCTTTCCATGGGAAGAGGGGAGTAAGCCACTGACAGACATTTCTGTGGGAACAAAGGTTGCATGTAGAAATCCAACATACCCAATCCTTCTTTCTCTCGACATATGCCATAGAGGGAGTGTTGTGGCACCCACATGCGCATTACATAGTTTACTGGTCTCAACAAGTTGGGACGACTTTTTATTTTTTTCCCCTGTATGGGTGCCTTTACAATGTTTTCCTGAGAACAACTTTCAGGGAGGAAATATTGGTTTCAGGAAAGAAAAGAACAAGCTAGTTTTAGAGTGACGGCTGTTATCACTTAAAGGGGTTTCCCACAATTAACTTTTATCGCCTAACCACAGGATTGGTAATAAACGTATGATCGCTGGGGGCCCTAACCACTGGGACTGGTTACTCCTCACTGTGAATGTGCAATGAGGAGAAAGGCGGGAACAGTGTTGAGGGCCCCCCGCTATCATAGGTCACCTATCCACAATGTTAAAGAGGCTCTGTCACCAGATTATAAAATCCCTAGCTCCTATTGAATGTGATGGGCGCTGCAATGTAGATAACGGAAAAGGTTTTTTTTTTTAAAAAACCATCATTTTTGCCCAAGTTATGAGCAATTTTAGATTTATGCAAATTAGCTTTCCAATGGACAACTGGGCGTGCTTTCTCGTTTTACCAACTGGGCGTGCTTTCTCGTTTTACCAACTGGGCGTGCTTTCTCGTTTTACCAACTGGGCGTGCTTTCTCGTTTTACCAACTGGGCGTGCTTTCTCGTTTTACCAACTGGGCGTGCTTTCTCGTTTTACCAACTGGGCGTGCTTTCTCGTTTTACCAACTGGGCGTGCTTTCTCGTTTTACCAACTGGGCGTGCTTTCTCGTTTTACCAACTGGGCGTGTATTGTGTTTTTTACCAACTGGGTGTTGTGAATAGAAGTGTATGACGCTGACAAATCAGTGTCATACACTTCTCATCATTCCCACCCAGCTTCTTTCACTGCAGACACACAGCGTGACATCACCCACAGGTCCTTCAACCTTGGCGTCGGACGAGAGAAGATACATCGGCTCCAGGCGTCCGAGAGGGTAATATGCTCGTCTCTAGGGAGTTTACTATGCTTACCTGCACACGGTGATGCTGCTGCAGATTCAACTGTACCCTCTCGGACGCCTGGAGCCGATGTGTCTTCTCTCGTCCGACGCCAAGGTTGAAGGACCTGTGGGTGACGTCACGCTGTGTGTCTGCAGTGAAAGAAGCTGGGTGGGAACGATGAGAAGTGCATGACGCTGATTTGTCAGCGTCATACACTTCTATTCACAATGCCCAGTTGGTAAAAACACAATACACGCCCAGTTGGTAAAAACACAATACACGCCCAGTTTGTAAAAACACAATACACGCCCAGTTGTCCATTGAAAAGCTCATTTGCATAAATCTAAAATTGCGCAAAAAAAAAACTTTGCTGTTATCTAGATTGCAGCGCCGATCACATTCAATAGGAGTTAGGGATTTTATAATCTGGTGACAGAGCCTCTTTAATTATGGGAATACCCCTTTGAATTTTGGCTCTGCTTGATTTGTCTTCTAAATCTTCCCACGTGTTTTTCTTTGAAATGTTGTTTTCCATACTTTGCTGCAATGACATTTCTCTACTTCCTTAACAGGAAAGAAATGCTGAAAATGCTATTGAAGCACTCAAGGAGTATGAACCTGAAATGGGCAAAATTTACCGACAGGACCGGAAAAGTGTCCAGAGGATTAAAGCCAGAGATATTGTCCCTGGTGACATTGTTGAAGTTGCTGGTAAGCGTGTATTTGCATTCATAGTAGTAATGTGACAGGCTTTTAAGAACTGTTGTGTAATGTTTTTTTAGTTAACTCATCCTAATGATCAGTACAGTTATTTTTTTATTTTTTTCCGTGGAAACCGTCTGAATCCATGCCAAAAGTGTCCGAAATCGCCCCCCCTCTCTATTTTGAAGCGTGCCAGAGGCTTTTTTTTTTTTTTTTTTTTTTTTTTTTCTTCTCTCTCTTCTCTCGGGGTCCTTTTGGCCCCTCGTGTGTGTGGGGGGGGGGCGCATGTCCTGCTGCGGTTTCCGCCACTGACCTCCCATTAAAATCAGTGGGAGGCAGATAAAACAGCACTCATCTCTGAGTTTTTTTCCCGCGGTCCTTTCATTAGCTTAATTGGCCACAGGTGAAAAACGCTGTGGAAAAATACGTGCAGGCATTTTGGAATCTGCCTCAAAATTCATTTCTATGCTTACGTTTTTTCAATTTAGTAACCTCCAAGTGGTGGAATAATTCCCTGCTCAGGGCAAATCTAGCCGTGTAGGGTTTCCATTGATGAATTTACTGTCTGGTGCTGAGCTCTGCATGTTATAATCTTTGTCTATAAATGTCATATAGCTTTTAAGACCAGACATGAGTGAAATTTATTGTAGGTCTACAGCACTCATGTTAAGTAGCTGTTGTATGTGGAGCATATTACTAATACCTTTTATGTTTAGTATTGTATGGACTTTGCCATAGAATTTGTAGAGAGATGTCCATGTAGGGAAATGAAGCACTTCACACAGGGATGCATATCTTGAGATGGAATTCTAGGCCGTATGCCAATGACATTTGTATGTCGAAACCAGTTTGCCTTCTGTGACAGCGGAGAAAATGACTGACTGCGATCTGTTTTATGGTGTCCATTGTTCTAAGCATTTTCTGTGGCCACTATCTCTTATTATAAGAGTGCTAGCTGCTGTGTGTTTCTACAATGATCGCGCTATTGCATGTTTTGTTTTCCAATGTTTGACACACAAATATAAATGGCTTTAAAATGACTAGCCTTAATTCCTCACTACTTAACGCATGTGAATTAGTACTTGATATGGCAGATGCAGTGATTACGAAAATGGCTTGATGGAGCATGTTACATAGAAAAAAGTTTGCGGGAGGAATCCTCCAGCTCACCGTTTAGCAGGACTTCATTGCAGACTGCGCCCGGATCTCTGTGTCGGCACACGGTGATTGAAACAGGAGAGAAGACCGCGATCCAGTCCAAGAGAATTGTTAAAAGGAAACGCAGTTCCAATTTTATTTCAGAAAATTCTTAAGACAAATGTCTCAGATGCAAAGGTGGTTATCCGTATTGATGGTGCATACGCGTTTTGGACAAATGCAACGTCCTTACTCATGGCCCATGGTCAACCAAATACTAAATCGAGGTTTATATCCGGTCATCAACAGGTGAAATAGATTGCAAGCAATGCATATTAGAGCATCACGTAAGTAAATTTATGACCAAACTATTAAAGATGGAAAATAATTTGTTGGATGTATGATAGTTTTTGGTGATAGTCGTATTTTCGAATCAAATTCTGTTATAACTATATTAATACAGGTTCTTGGCGACCGGACATAAACCTTGGAATACATACATGCTCACACAAAAAAAGTTAAATATAAGAAAAAAGCTAAAAATTACATAATTTATAAATCACAGAATATCTTAAGAACAATAAGCTGGCTGGAACAGACATAGACATTAATCACAACTGCAGAATTGTTAACGCAGTTAGTCCAGCCAGCGTATGTATGTATTCCAAGGTTTATGTCTGGTCGCCAAGAACCTGTATTAATATAGTTATAACAGAATTTGATTATTCGAGAATACAACTATTATCACAAACTATCATACATCCAACAAATTCTTTTCCATCTTTAATAGTTTGGTCATTAATTTACTTACCTGATTCTCTAATATGCATTGTTTGAACTGCAATCTATTTCACCTGTTGATGACCGGATATAAACCTCGATTTAGTATGATTTGGATGACTATGAGCCATGAGTAAGGACGTTGCATTTGTCTGAAACGCGTAGGCACCATCAATACGGATAACCACCTTTGCATCTGAGACATTTGTCTTAAGAATTTTCTGAAATAAAATTGGAACTGCGTTTCCTTTTAACAATTCTCTAGCTCCCCCTAGCACATATGATTCATGCAGATTGTTGCTACCCAGATGCATAACTTTAAATTAAACCTCATTTGCCAAATGGATGCCCAAACACTTAGTGGGTCCAAATCGGCTTACAATTCACGAACATCTTCCATAGTCTGAACATTATTACATAGCTTGGTGTCATCTGCAAAAATAGAAATAGTGCTATTAATCCCATCCTCTATCATTAATAAATAAGTTGAATAATAGTGGTCCCAGCACTGAACCCTGGGGTACACCACTTATTACCGGGGACCATTCAGAGTAGGAATCATTGACCACAACTCTCTGGATACGGTCCTTGAGCCAATTCTCAATCCAATTACAAACTATACTTTCTAAACCTATAGTCCTTAATTTACCCACTAGACGTCTGAGGGACAGTGTCAAATGCCTTTGCAAAGTCCATAAACACTATATCCACAGCGGCCCCTCTGTCTAGGCTTCTGCTCACCTCTTCATAAAAACAAATCAGGTTGGTTTGACAACTTCTGTCCTTGGTAAAACCGTGCTGGATGTCACTTAGAATACTATTTTATTATTATTTTTTGGCACATAATCCTCTATATAGCCCCTCAAACCTTTTCCCCCACGATGGATGTTAAGTTTACTTGTCTATAATTACCTGGGTAAGACCTAGAGCCCTTTTTGAAAATAGGCACCAAATTTGCCCTGCCCCAGTCCCTTGGCACTATACCAGGCACTAGTGAATCGCTGAATATTATGAAGAGCAGGACAGAAATAACTAAACGAAGCTCTTTAAGAACTCTAGGGTGTAACCCATCTGGTCACAGGGCCTTGTGTACATTTATTTAATTTAGCTTGGACCATCTCTACATTCAGCCAATTCAGTATATCAACTGATATATTAACAGCACTGGCACCGGCTACATCAGCTGCTCTTTCTTCTGTTGTATATAGAGTGTTGAAGAACCAATTTAGGAACTGCCTTCTCTTGATCCCCTTGTTTTACTATCCTTGGCCACCTGCCTTTCATTTGCTATTTTTGCAGATTTTATTAAGCTCTTTGTACCCTCAGATTTGTATTTTTTAAATGCCCTTTTTTTGTCATGTATTGCCCTTTTTACAGAAGGTGTAAGCCATGTGGGGTTTAATTTTAGTCGTTTATACTTGTTGCCTATAGGAATAAATTTTGCACTATAATTATACAAAGTAGATTTTAAGAACTCCCATTTATCATTTGTACCATTATTTGACATTTTACTTCTTCCCAGTCATATTACAAAGTGGGGGCAGGAAAATAACCTGCCTAAAAAGCATGCAAGACTTCATTCGCATTCATGTAACTTCTGGCTGTGGAAAGTGCCAAGTTCATGCATGTCCTTGGAGATGTTTTAAAGCTTGACATATACTTGTACCCAGTAGCCTCATATACTTCATATCCTAAAACCAGGTCACTGCGTTACTGTTGTTAATATAGATCTATAGATGATGTAATGGAAGCTTTTTTTTTTTTTTTTTTTAAAGCCCTAGATATTGTCTTATTGGACATACGCACCAGCTGATATTTGTTCACTCACTGACTATTTAGAAAAAAGATCCATTGCATTATAGGTGCCTCATAGGTGTTTTATTTAACCTGGGAAGGTTTCCTGCAGATGTTTAATAACAGAAACCTCAAAACAAGCTATTACTTGTAATTGCATAAGGACTCCCACTAGGGACTACTAGCACATACAGCTCCCTATGGTACAGAGGCGTGCAATTCACCATGCCAGCCCTTTTGTATCTGCATTGCCGTTAATCATGGGATTGCATTAAAATTTTGTATAAAACCTCAATAAAATGATTTTGCTTTATTTTTCACTTCTCAGAATTCTAAACACGGTAGTCAATGTAAACCCTGCCTTGTTTTATTTGATGTGGATATTTTCTTCAATATGTGGCATAGCTGATAGACAGAGATATATATATATATATATATATATATATATATATATATATATAGCAGTTATTACATTACTCTCACCCTATCACAGGCTGGCAGTCGCTTTCAGAAGGTTCACTTGATTTCATATACTAGTTTATGTGCAGCAGTAAATTTTATTACTAATGCTGCTAAGCCAGAACTTGAGCACCTGGTTGAGTTCTTAGGCCGGGTTCCCACGGGACGGATACGCTGCGTAAAAAAACACGCAGCGTATCAGACCTGGAACCCGCAGTACATTCCGTCCGAAAACCGCACCATATTGTGGTGCATTTTTTTTTTTTTTGGACGGCATTTCTGCTGTAGAAAGCAGCGGTAAAAACTGCTCATACTTACGTAGGTAGGTTATGGAGATGCATCCATCCATTGCGGTCCGGCCTCCCTGGATGATGCTGCAGCCTATGATTGGCTGCAGCGGTCACATGGCATGCAATGTCATCCCAGGAGGCCGAACTGCAGGAAGGTGTGGGCGTTCTGGGTGGTAAGTGTTTTTTTGTTTGGGTTCTTTTTCCCCCAGTATTTTTGTTTTTTTGCGGCATAATCGCTGCAAAAGTCGCAACACCTGGCTTTCTGTAGCGCGTTTTGGATCCCCATTGAAGTCATTGGGGAAAACCAACAAAAATGCAGCATAAATTGACCTGGATTTTAGTTCCGCGGCATGTCAATTTAGTAACATTTACATTGCGGTTTTGTTTTCGCAGCATGGGCAAGAAATGTTCTAAATCTTATTCACTATGCTGCGGAATTTCCGCACAGAATTCCGCAGCGTTTACGCTACGTGGGACAATTGGTCAATGCATCAGATAGTTGTTTTGACGGAAGCAATACCGTAGTAAACTATGCTATTGCTTCCGTCAAAATAACTTAACCCTTGCACAACTGAGACAAACGGAAACCATTTGCACCGGATCCGTCACCATTGAAATCAATGATGATGCAAATGGAAACCTATGGTTTCCGTTTGTCAGTGTTCCATTCTGACGGGGAACTCCCTCTGTCACCCATTGGTGGCCCGCAAATGCGATCTCCGGCCGTTAACAGGTTGCCATGGCAGCCGTGTGTCTAACAAAGACCCCCCCCAAGTCTGCCCTGCCTTTATGCATGCCTATTAGGCCGTGTCGGAGGCATGGCCTAATTGCCTGTCAACTGACTATTAAGAATCCTGACACTTCGCTAACATTTGTGGTTGATTTACAGCACAGCAAGCATAATTTCGCTGTAAATTACAGTTTACAGCGTAATCTCGCGAGACTACGCTTGCTGTGCTGTAAATCCACCACAAGCGTTCAGGATTCTGAATACACATGATGTCCTGGCTGGTAGTGATGTCTATTCACTGTCAGGACACTTGAGTAACGTTAATGTGTGTGTGTATGTGGCTGCACAAAGTGATCCAGTAAGATCACTGTGTAATTGAATGGAGCTCAATGTATGACGCGGATTGGGCAGCGTCATACACTTCTCTCCAACGCCCACTTGGTCAAAAAGTAAAACACGCCCAGTTGGGCATTAAGAATCATTAGCATAAAGCTAAAATAGGTCATAACTCCGTCAAAAATGATCGTTTTTCTAAATAAAAAACATTACTGTAATCTACATTACAACGTCGATCACATTTATGTAGAAGATTGTCACCACATTATAAGTGGCCTATTTTCTTACATAATGTGATTGGCGATGTAATGTAGGTAACAGCAGTGTTTGTTTTTTTTAATTTAGAACTATCTATTTTCACCAAGTTATGAGTGATTTTAGCTTTATGCTAATGACTATTCATGCCCAACTGGGTGTGTTTTTACTTTTGACCAAGTGGGAGTTGTGGAGAGAAGTGTGACGCTGACCAATCAGCGTCATACACTTCTCTCCATTCATGTAATCCGCACATAGTGAACAACGCAGGATCACTGTCACATACACCCACATTAACATTACTGAAGTGTCTTGACAGTGAATAGACAACACCTCCAGCCAGAACGGGATGTCTATTCACAATCCTGACACTTCGGTAACATTTGTGTGGGACTTACAGCACAGGAAGACGTGATCTCTATGTGCTGTAAGTCCCACACAAACGTTAGCGAAGTGTCGGGATTGTGAATAGACATCACGTCCTGGCTGGAGGTGGTCTATTCACTGTCAAGACACTTCAGTAACGTTAATGTGGGTGTATGTGACAGCACATAGTGAACCCAGCAGGATCACTATGTGCTGAATACATGAATGGAGAGACGTGTATCACGCTGATTGGTCAGCGTCATCACTTCTCTCCACAACGCCCACTTGGTCAAAAGTAAAAACACGCCCAGTTGGGCATTAAGAAACTCATTAGCATAAAGCTAAAATCGTTCATAACTTGGTGAAAATAGATCGTTTTCTAAATAAAAAGCATTGCTGTTACCTACATTACAGCGCCCATCTCCTTATGGAGGGGAGAGGGTACTTATAATGTGGTGACAGAGCCTCTTTAAATTCTATTTTTGACTCCCATGACTAAACAAACTGTTCACAACGTAGATGTGAATAATGTTAGTTAGGGCCTGTTCACATTAGCGCTGCCCTTCCGTTGAGGGTTTCCTTCGGGTTAACACCTCAACGGAAAGGCAAACTGAAACCTAAGCTTCCGTTTCCCTCACCATTGATCTCAATGGTGACAGAAATGTTGCTAATGGTTTCCGTTTGTCACCGCTGTGACAGGGTTCCGTTGTTCTTTACTAAACCAATAGTGTAGTCGACTGCGCTATTGATTTAGTCAAAACAACGTAACCCTGTCACAGCGGTGACGAACGGAAACCTATAGCAATGTTTCGATCGATTGGTGAGGGAAACTGAAGCTAAGGTTTCAGTTTGCCTTTCCGTTGAGGGGTCAACCCGACTGAACCCCTCAACGGAAGGGCAACGCTGTTGTGAACACAGCCTTATGTTTAGATGAATCTTTTTAATGCAGATTTTGGTATTTGTAAATATTATTTAAAAAAATGTCTTGCATATTTTTTTTTCTAGTTGGTGATAAAGTCCCAGCGGACATACGGTTAACTTCTATCAAATCTACAACGTTGAGAGTAGACCAGTCCATTCTTACTGGTATGTATAAAACAAGTGGGTTACACGGTTTCACTAATAGGTTGCTATTTTGCCAATAATGAACGTGGGGTTAGCACTTTAAAGCCTTATTCACACAATGCAGATTTTGCATGTATTTTTAAGCCAAAACCAGAAACGGAACCAAATAGAAGAAATATATAAAGGAAGGCCTTAAAATTTCTCCCCTTCTAGATCCAATTCTAGCTTTTGCATAAAAAAAAAATGCCTGCAAAATCTGCATCAATTAGCCACTGTGTGAACAAGCCCTTAAAGGAGAAGTTGGTTCGAAATTCAGAGCCAATTAGTATTGCCCCCTTTTGGGCAAAAAAAATGAAATCTAATATTGAAATTGGTTTCTATGGCTTTACATGTATCAAAACAGGAGGCCTGTAACTTCAACCTCTGACAACTTGGCGCTGGAATTAGTTTTAAACGCTGTATAATATAAATCTTCTAGTAGTTCTCCTGTATCTCCACTACCTTCTAATGTAAGATGAGGAGCAGATTGTGACTCTGCAAAGGAAGGCCACACTTTGTACTCCAACATGCACATAATCCGTAGTTGGAGTATGGGTTCTGTGTTTTGTTTTCTAAGTTAGTTTTTAATTTTTTTTGCTTGAGGTAAATACAATGTTCTTACTACAACGTGCGATGTTTATTATTATTTTTTAGGGGAGTCTGTGTCTGTAATAAAGCACACTGACCCAGTCCCTGATCCTCGAGCTGTAAACCAAGATAAGAAGAACATGCTGTTTTCTGTAAGTAAGCATTATACATGGTACAGTAATTTAAAGAGGCTCTGTCACCACATTATAAGTGTCCTGTCTCCTACATAAGGAGATCAGCCCTATAATGTAGGTGACAGCAGTGCTTTTTATTTAAAAAAAAAAACAACTCTGTTTTCACCACTTTCTTAGCGATTTTAGATTTATGCTAATGAGTGTCAAAAATGCCCAAGTGGGCGTATTTTTACTTTAGACCAAGTGGACATTGTACAGGGGAGTGTATGACGCTGACCAATCAGCATCATGCACTCCTCTCCATTCATTTAGTCAGCGCATAGTGACACTGCGTTATTCACTATGTGCTGTCTTATACTGACATATTTACGTTACTGAAGTGTTTAGTCAGTGAATAGACATTCCACGGGATGTCTATTCACAATCTCTGCACTTCGTTACGGTTTCTGTGGTAGTTGCAGCAGAGTAAGTGTAATCTCGCGAAATTATGCTGTAGATGACAGGTTACAACGAGATTACGCTTTGCTCTGCTGTAAATACCACAGAAACAGTAACGAAGTGCAGAGATTGTGAATAGACATCCCGTGGAATGTCTATTCACTGACTAAACACTTCAGTAACGTAAATATGTCAGTATAAGACCGCACATAGTGAATAACGCAGTGTCACTATGCGCTGACTAAATGAATGGAGAGGAGTGCATGATCCTGATTGGTCAGCGTCATACACTCCTCTATACAACGCCCACTTGGTCTAAAGTAAAAATACGCCCACTTGGGCATTAAGACACATTAGCATAAATCTAAAAACGCTAATAAAGTGGTAAAAACAGATAGTAATGCTGTTTATTTAAAAAAAACTCGCCTACATTTATAGCGCCGATCTCCTTATGTAGGAGATGGGGCACTTATAATGTGCTGACAGAGCCCCTTTAAACTCCTTAACTATATTCACTTCAATTCTTTTTAAAATGTTTTCTGCTTTTCTCCATCAGGGTACAAACATTGCTGCTGGTAAAGCCATTGGTGTAGTGGTAGCAACTGGTGTCAACACTGAAATCGGCAAGATTCGTGATGAAATGGTAGCTACAGAGCAAGAGAGGACTCCTCTGCAGCAGAAGTTGGATGAATTTGGGGAGCAGCTTTCTAAAGTGATCTCCTTAATTTGTGTTGCTGTGTGGATCATCAACATTGGACACTTCAATGATCCGGTGCATGGCGGCTCTTGGATAAGAGGAGCAATTTACTATTTCAAAATTGCTGTTGCCCTGGCTGTTGCTGCTATTCCTGAGGGTTTGCCCGCTGTTATCACCACTTGTTTGGCTTTGGGTACTAGAAGAATGGCAAAGAAAAATGCAATTGTCAGGAGCTTGCCATCAGTTGAAACACTGGGCTGTACGTCCGTTATTTGCTCTGACAAGACCGGTACTCTAACCACTAACCAGATGTCTGTCTGTAGGGTAAGAAATCGCATCATGTTTACTTTTTTGTAAATAAATTGAATCTGTAGCGCTTTATATTACCTCAGTAAGGCTTCGTTCACATCAGCGTTGGGCTTCTGTTCATCGGCTTAATTCGATCTTTCTGTTGGAGGAACCGATTAACGGAAACCATAGCTTCCGTTTGCAATACTAATAGCCATTACAATGGTAATACTTCCATTGCAGTTGGTTTCTGTTCCGTAAAGTTCCCATTTTTTTCGTAGAAACAATTGCATAGTCATAAAAAAAAAATTCTCCAATTTGGTGAAGACTTAGATTTTGGTTTGGTCTTGTGACAGTAACCTATTGCCTGCTTTATCAATGTCACCTTGACTTTAAGTGGTGTAGTGCTTTTCTTTTAGTAAAGGAAGATCCAGCCTCCATCATTTTGCTAGTCAGTTGTGCCTGCGGTGCATTGCCTTGTTAAGTACGTCATGGATGAATGGGCAATTTCTGCTTCCATCTCTTGCTGCATTCGAAGTAGAAGATTGAGTCTGTCTGGAAAAAAACACAACCCTAAAATCAGGCTTCTCCGTATGTGCTGCAGGGGTAACCTGAATAGATTTGTTTTCATGTTTGCTCTGTTATTCATCAGTGTAATGTGTTTTGTTTCTTTCATCTGGCAGGCCAGAATTGTCAACTTTTAAAATGAAAAACTCATTAGGCTTTTATAGAATTCCTGTTCTTATTTGACTGACCGGTCGTCTTTACCTAATCCTCGCGGAGTAGAATTGTAACCTCTATTTATCAGCCGGCAGGCGCTGATCAGTATTCACCATGAGACCAGTTGCAGTCTTTTTCCGTAACTGCTGTATTCAGAGCAAGGCTTGTTCTCTTGTGCTTCCTAAGATGTTACAAAGCATTGTGTCCCCACTTTCTTCCTGCAAAATACCTTGTGAACTAGGCCTAATAAGCTTTCAAGGGGTGGGAGGGGGGGGGGGGCAGCAATTGTAAGCTTGTATGGGATAGTGGCAGCCCGCTAACTATTTGTAAATGATGTAGTGCGTGAGAATTGCTGTAATATTTGTGTCTGTTCCTACAGCAAACTTGCACAATCTCCTTTCTTGGATTTGCCCTTTGCTAGCTATTCATTATAAATCTCCTTTGTACAAGGGTTGATGTAGCCAATATTTGGGTTTTGTGTTGTAAGTCGGAGTATGTTGTTTTTTACCAAAAGTCACTGAACAAGAAAGTCTGGAAGCTGCTCATGTTGCGTTTATGATGTAGTCTGTTTTCTTAAGAGCCTGTGTATACGTACGTACATGCATCCTGTGATGTGGGACCGTGACTCATCCCAAAGCTTTCAACGATTTGCCATATACAGAAAGAAGTATGTGGAAACGGCTGTGTACACAAGGCCTTAGGAGCAGATTATTGTACCATAGCCAGCGGGGACAGCAGTTTGTATGATTTATGGAGATATACTCTGAATTGTAGGCAGGATATTAACCCCTTCCCGCCGCAGCCCTTTTTCAGATTTTTCACTTTCGTTTTTTCCTCCTCACCTTCCAAAAGCCATAACGTCTTTATTTTTCCGTCGATATAGTCCCGAGGGCTTGAGTAGTTTTTCGGAGCACCATTTATTGTGCCATATAATGTACTAGGAAACGGGAAAAAATTATTTGTGGGGTAGAAAATGAAAAAAACAGATTCCTCCATGGTTTTTTGCACGCCGTTTTTACGGAATTCACTGCAATTAAAACAACATGTTAACTTTATTCTATGGGTCAATACGATTACGGCGACACAAAATATATATATGTTTTGTTTTTTCTATATTTTACTACTTTTCCGTGTAAAAAAGAATTTTTGTGTCGCCAAATTCCGAAAGCCATAACTTTTTTTAATTTTCCGTCGATTAAGTGGTACTGGGGCTTATTTTTTGCAGGATAAACTGTAGTTTTTAATAGCATTTTGGTGTACATGCAACGTTTAGCGATTCTGGCGCTTTTACCAACTTTTTTTTTTTTTTTGAACGGCGTTCACCATGCAGGTCATGATTGGGGCAGGGCTTAATAGGTGCACAAAGATAGCGGACCTGGGGGCCTTCATTAGGCCCCCAGGCAGCCATGGCAACCATCGCCCCCCCCGTGATTGTGTTGCAGGGGGGCACGATGAGCTGTTAGAGGGGGTCGACCCCTCGTTTTAACTATTTAAATGCTGCGGTCGCTATTGACCGCAGCATTTAACGAGCGCGATGCCGCTAGTTACTCTGAAGTGTCGGCTGTAGCAAACAGCCGACACCGGCATCGTATGGAGCGGGTTCACTCTGTGAGCCCGTTCCGTTACCCCCCCCCCCCCCCTCCCGACTTTGGCGTATGGATACGTCAAATGTCGGGAAGGGGTTAAAGGGTATTTCCGTCTTATAAAGTGGTGACCTATCGCTAGGATATGTGATCTCATTATGATGCGTAAGGGGCTGACCTCTGGGCCCCCCACTGATCCTGAGAATGAAGGGGATGCAGTGCTAATTTAGTGCTGTGCCCCTTCACTTTTTTTTTTTTTTTTTTCCTCCCTGCGCCGACGTGCAGGGAAAACTTAGAAGTGGGCAGCCCCTTCATTCTCGGGATTGGTGGAGGACACAGAGGTCGGACCCCAACTGATCATAAAGTGATGGCATAACTTAGAAATATGCCATTACTTTAGGAGATGGCAATATCCCTTTAAGCGTGTAGTATCATGGCGCTCTTGTGGTTTTTTGTTTTTTTTTGTGGTCGACAGTGCTAGTATAAATGTTGAACTGCTTTTTAGGCAATGGCTACATTGGAAGAGGAGATGTTGACAGTTCTATGTTGGAAATGTTTTACCTTCAGGTTTGTGACCTGTGGGAGTCCCAGGTTTGGTGTTTTGTGCCAGCGTGGTTACCTCATGGATTTTTGTGCAGGGTTTTTTTTTTTTTTTTGTTTTTTCCCTTCAATAAGCAAGAAGTGCTCCGAATAATTAAAGACCCTCATACTTCTGTAGAAAGAAACCAATAGTTAGACGCTAGTGAGTACATTCCAGGCACTTTTGGCTACCTGACCCCTGAGATATTCAGGTCTGTAGCTAGGACACTTGTTACTGCTTTGAATAGGATAAAACAAAGTACATGACCAAGCTGTCAGTGTTTTGTGATTCTGAAATTGGAGGTAACGTTTAGGTGAGACGTGAATGGGAAATCTCTTGCTGCATTCTATATAGAGATCTTTTGGATATATTGTGAAATCAAAGATCTTAAATTTGGTTTGTTTTAACATGGAAATTGCTGTGACTTTGTAAATAAACTGCTATAGTTCAGTATTGCCACAATATAACAAATCTATAGGCCTATTGTGTACATTGACATCTATGTATATAGTGCGTCCATAGACTGTACTGTAACAATGATGTGCATGGCTCTATTCACACATGCGTTGTGCCTTCTATTCATAGCATACCCAATTGACTTATAGGGTTTCTTCATGGTTTCTGTTTTGATGGGAAGAAAAATCCTATAATATACTTGCCATCAAATGTAACTGAACTGCCGACTGAGGCTTCATTCCGAGCCACCAAAGTCAGTGTGAGCGCAGCCTAAATAAGCAGATATCCATACAGTGCAGTCCTCTGTAACATACCGAATGCAATTTGTTCTAAAGTGTCTGCGCTTTTAATGGACAAGAGAACGTCTTTAAACTCGACCTACCAATAGGAAAAAACGACTTTAGAAATATGCAAGTTTAAGGTTGTATTGACATGACGTACACTATATGATTTTTGTATATTCCGTTTAACATTTTTGAGTTTACGATAAGGACCTAAAAAAAAATGTATAATAGAATAACCCAAACTGATTGTCTTTTCCCATCTTCTTACAGATGTTTATTATTGATAGAGTTGAAGGCGATAACTGTTTTTTGAATGAGTTTTCAGTAACGGGCTCCACTTACGCACCCATTGGAGAAGTGTAAGTTTCCATAACAGTTTGCAAACCTTATTTATTGTCGTAGGGCTTGTAGTTTTTCATTTCTGAGTACAGTCATATCTTCCCTTTATAAACGTGTTTTTTTAATGTATATTTTTTTTTAAGCCTTTCTGTTAATATTAGTCCTGCTAATGTCTGTCTGATCTGCTTTCATTATATAATTAGGAATATTCTGATAAGTTACACTTGACCTATCCATAGAATATGCTAGAACTATGATGATGAGTACATGGATCCCATGTCCCCCATTACTAGCATAAACCCAACGGTTAAAGACAGGAGAGGAAAGGCAATATGTTTCCATTGAAATCCAAGCCTATGGGAAGTGACAAACCACCAACTGGGAGCACTGTCTCTCTCGTACAAGTGTATTCCAGGCCTACTCCTCTGCTTTTGCCCTGGATTTAGCGTAGATGGGACACCAGACCCCCACTGATAATTTATGGATATGCTATTAGTCGCTGGGAGTTTCTCTTTGAAATTCTTACTGTAGGGCCACTAGACTAGCATAATGGTAGTTCCCCATGTCTGTTCCAAAAACAAGCAACTGAGCATTAGAAGTTCCAGTAGTAATGTATCTTTGAAGTGTAGGCTTTTAATGTTCACTTTTTTATTTAAATAATTTATTTTTTCCCCATTGACCCTTTTAGGCTGAAAGATGACAAACTTGTAAAATGTTACCAGTATGATGGACTGGTAGAGCTTGCCACAATTTGTGCACTTTGCAATGACTCCTCTTTGGACTTTAATGAGGTTTGTATAACTGAAATAAATGGGTGAAGTCTATATAACACTTGATAAGTGGTGGAATGCAAAAGTAGGTATGAGAATTATTGACGGGTTAGCTGGTATCCAGTAATTCGACGATCTGCCCATTTGAGCAATGTTGTTCAGAATTTAAAAAAACAACAAACTGTGATATGTAATTTCATTAGCCTGTCATAGAAAAAGCATCACCACCCTAGATGATGGAAATTGCTTCCTCCATCCAACTAATGCTTTCCCTTTTGGCCCACCATTGGTTTTATAAGCGTTCTATTATTCTGGACTTGATTAGTGAGAAATGCTAGGGTCAAGGGAAACCGCTGAATTGTGAAAGTGACACTTTGTAATAGGGATTTTTACCGACGAACTACAATATCCTTCCCTGTAGAAATTGGATTTGCATGTTCGCTTGTACACTAAAGTAATACAAGAATGCCTGTTTATAAGACTATGGGGCCCTGCACACACTGCAGACTTAGCGATGGCAAATCTGCAATGTTGTACGCCCAGTTCACACTGAGTTTTTTTTTACGTGAGAACCGCGTCCGATTAGACGCCAAAAAACTTCCGAAAATGCCTCTCATTGACTAATGGGAGGAGAATTTTTTTTTTTTTTTCTAAAAATGTTTCCCCCCCTTGACTGCTTTTAACCACTCGTGGTATAACAATAAGCGGCATGATCTTACTTTCAGTGGTTACGCCACTGTAGGCTTTGAGACAGATAAAGCGTTTGTTTTGTTTTTTTTATTTTATTTTTTTCACCCCACGGCGCTTAATGGCCCGCAGGCAAATGCCGTGGAAAATCGCGGCAAGAAATTGCAGGCAGGTCAAAATCTGCCACAAAATTCCTTCAGAAATTGAGGTGGATTTTGCTGCCTGCGAAAAACTGAACAGGGCTATAACAGTTCCAGCCATGTAGTGAGATTTGAACAAAGCTCCTCTACACGCTGCAGAGTTTTTTTTTTTTCCATGGAAATTGACCTGCGTTGCGGATCTTAAAATGGTTAATTTCTGTTTTGGTTTTTACCCCTTTTTATGAGAGGGGTGAAATACACAACAATGTCCGCATGTGTAACGTTTGCGGCGATATCTGAAGGTGGATTTGCAGTGGATATTTCCGCTACATGTGCACGCGATCTTATTCAAATCTTCTCTGTGTGGAAATTATGATTGTCTGTCTTTTCTCACAATATAGGCTAAAGGAGTTTATGAGAAAGTTGGAGAAGCGACGGAGACTGCTCTTACTTGTTTGGTTGAAAAAATGAATGTGTTTGACACCGATCTTAAGGGACTGACCAGGATCGAACGTGTTAATGCTTGTAACTCGGTAAGTTTCTTCTCCTTCACTCCCCTTCCCAAGTGCAGTGATACTTGATTGAACTTTGCTAAACCGTAATGACCGTTGTGCCACCTGTGCGGATGTACAGTAACCAGTGCAGAAGTAAAACCCCTTACATGTCGTTTTAATGTAATCTCTAGCAAGGCACTAAACAATCGTGGGCAATACTTCTGTTGTAGCAGTTTTCAGTTAAATGAATGAGTTGGGTCTCCTAGAAAGGGAAGGGATTACATTTGAATATCAACTCGTGGCAGAGCGCTTATCGCAACTCCCCACCTTTCTTTTGCAGGTTATAATGCAACTTATGAAGAAAGAATTCACATTGGAGTTCTCAAGAGATAGAAAATCCATGTCTGTGTACTGTACACCAAATAAACCAAGTCGGACCAACTTGAACAAAATGTTTCTTAAGGTAACTGCAAATTCAAGAATATATACCGATGTTTTTTTTTATGAAGGAACAGACCTAAATGGGGTCGATCCCCTCTGTATTGCATGTGTGTGAGATATTGATAACCTTGCTAATATTTAAGTCCACTCGTGGCATCAGGAGGTTGTAAGTGGAGACGTGGTACATTGAAGGCTTCTGTCACTTTAACAAAAACTAATGGTAATGAACGGGTTATGGCAATGCTGGACTCCGGTAATTAACTGTGAATTTCTCTTTTCATGTTTGCTTCTTTAGGGTGCCCCTGAGGGCTTAATTGATCGCTGTACACATATTCGTGTTGGTAGTGGAAAAGTACTTTTGACTGCAGGAATTAAACAGAAGGTATTGAGTGTGATCAGAGAGTGGGGTTCAGGCAGAGACACTCTGCGCTGCTTGGCACTGGCAACACATGATAACCCTCCACGGAAAGAGGAGATGAATCTGGAAGAATCTTCCAATTTTATTAACTATGAGGTGAGCGGTTTGATATACATTAACCATGTTTCCACTTGTCCATTGTACCCATTGTTGCGATCTGTAACTAGACATGATGAAATGTTGCATCACATGCAGCTACTAGTGTATCCCTGGTTGTGTGTATTTTAGAATACGTATTTTCTACCCCTCTGATCACTGGCCCATTTGCTTAGTTTAGTTGAGCTGCATAAATGAACAAGGGTTCTATTTTGAGGAGATTGAGCAACAAATTCCAACTTCCGATGGATATTTTTTATTTTTTTTTTTTAACTGCTCTTTTACATAAACCTGTCAACCACTTGAAATAAATGCATTTTTTTTTTTTCATATTTAGACCAATCTGACATTTGTTGGCTGTGTTGGAATGTTGGACCCTCCAAGAACAGAAGTTGCCGCCTCAGTAAAAATGTGTAGACAGGCTGGTATTCGCGTGATCATGATTACTGGCGATAACAAAGGAACAGCTGTAGCAATTTGCCGACGTGTTGGTATCTTCCGTGAAGATGAAGATGTTTCTGACCGGGCTTTCACTGGCCGCGAGTTCGATGAGCTGTCTCTAGCCGCTCAGAGGGACGCTTGTATGCATGCACGGTGCTTCGCTCGTGTTGAGCCTTCACACAAATCAAAAATTATTGAATTTCTACAGTCTTTTGATGAAATTACAGCTATGGTAAGTAATTTAGGTGGCTTTTTCCTGTATAATAACTGTTGCCCCTTTAGCACTGCAGCCTTGCTCTTCGGGAACTAGTTCACAAAAGAGGCCATATTTTGTTGCACTAGTTGAGAATTCTTGTTTTACTTAATGTAGCCGGCCTCTACTAAAAAAAAAAAAAAAAACCCGCACTACAATAAAACTGCGTGTGTGAATATAACCTCAATGTGTACCAAATAGGGTTTGAGGTTTTAAGATCCTTTTTTATTATGGGTACTTGTACACCACAGTGAAATATGTGCCGACTACAAAAAAACAAACTGCATTTAGGAGTTTGGCATGATCTTGTTTGCAATATAGGATTAGTCGCGAGAATTTAATTACGTGGATTTTCACTAATGTTGGTATATTTTTCTCCACCATGAGATTCTTTTTCCTGGCCTATTGGTTATCACATCATTCAGCTTCACGCCACACTTTGAAAAAAGTAAAATAATAAAATGTTTCGGTTACAAGTGTAAATAAAGAATGCGTCTGTCTTCTTTCAGACTGGTGATGGTGTAAATGACGCCCCTGCTCTTAAAAAGGCAGAGATTGGAATAGCTATGGGATCTGGCACTGCAGTCGCTAAAACTGCCTCTGAAATGGTTCTGGCTGATGACAACTTCTCCACTATTGTAGCTGCTGTTGAAGAAGGACGGGCAATTTACAATAATATGAAGCAGTTCATACGATACCTCATTTCTTCTAACGTTGGGGAAGTGGTTTGGTATGTATTTAGTTTTTAGCTACGAAGAATCCTTTCTCTTTTTTCTGCCAAAAAACAATATTTCCCCAGATCCTTCACGGACTATTAAAGGGGTTTTCAATAATCGTACTTTGTTTGAAAGGGCTTGTCTCCTGAAGACACCTACTTCTTGAAGGAAAAAAAACGGTCTTCTCTACCCTTTTGGTGTTAAGCTCTTGTGCTTTCAAGGCTAGGCGCACCGTTCCCTTGCTGTGGCCACTTCAATGAAAAGTGCTAGTCATTCAAATGAATAGCTGTCTATGTAATGCATGGATGTGCTGGTTCTACACAATGCCTCTGTTCTGGCACATGGAGGGTTGTGGGGATCCTGTGCAGGGGATCGCCCCTCGTCCAGATGCCCAAATAGAACATATGGACAGGGGTTGTTGTGGTGAAACAGTCCATTTTTAAACTATTGATTTTATTTATTTTCCTATTCCACTAGTATTTTCTTGACTGCAGCCCTTGGGTTCCCGGAAGCATTAATTCCTGTTCAACTGTTGTGGGTAAATCTAGTAACAGACGGCCTTCCTGCCACTGCATTGGGCTTCAATCCACCGGATCTGGACATTATGAACAAGCCACCACGTAATCCCAAGGAACCATTGATCAGTGGCTGGCTGTTCTTTCGTTATCTTATTATTGGATGTGAGTGTACTTTATATCAATAATACAGCCAACGCCTTTGTTTGAAATATAATTGTTCCTTTGAGTAACCTTGTTTGATATGGTTTTGCCTTAAGTGTAACTGAGGCTGTGTTAGGAGCCTTCATCACAAATGCGGTTAAAAATGGCAGACAAAATCGTGCAAAATGCTGCGCTTTTTTCCTCCAGTTAAATGAGACACCCTGACTTAAGCTAGACGGAACCCATTGAAGTCGATGAGTTCCAACAGGCTCCATTGGTGTCCATCATGCAATTGGTCCGTCGTTTCAGGTGTTTTGTTTTTCTCCTATGACTGAGCAGACCAACGGAAGACATGAACCCAAATGTGAATGAAGTCTAAATAGGCCAGAAATTTAACATAACTAAGAGAGGTTCTCATAATGTTTTTTTTTTTTTTTATTTCTATTAAACATAGGTTATGTGGGTGCCGCTACTGTTGGAGCCGCAGCATGGTGGTTTATTGCAGCTGACGATGGACCAAGAATTACTTACTACCAACTGGTATGGATTTTGCCATTTTATTTCTATGAAGTATCAGAATGTGGTGTTAATGGCATACTGCACATTGCATCTAAGATTATAAATCATTCTCTGTAAAATGTTGAAGGGTATTCCGAAGTACGTGATTGATCCTTTAAATATACATATAAACCAAGCCGCTTCTCAATAGCCACAACCAAGGGATCAAGGTTGAGTTCACCATACTCCGACCAATCAATATATATATATATATTGCATTGTCTGTCCTAGTTATATATATTGATTGGTCGGAGTATGGTGAACTCAACCTTGATCCCTTGGTTGTGGCTATTGAGAAGCGGCTTGGTACATGGAGGAACCTCCCTTTGTCACTATATGGCAGGATTAATTTATTTTAAAATTATATACTTACCCAAATTTTTATACTTATTTCGTGCCTGTCCAGTTGTTATCTAGAAGGTTCTTTAAACAGCTTGATGGTATACTGCGATAGTTTTATTGGCAGGGTTGCGTGCCTAGGTTCTGTCTCGGTCTGCGGCAGGGGCCTAGGAAAATGTGGGGAATGGCAGCGCCAAATCTTCATTTGTACTACTTAGCCTCTCAACTAGTGATTGCGCGTTGGTGGATAGATCTGAGTAATGCAGCCACTGCACTGGCGTGTGCACTGATGTCCTCCTATGAGAGTCTTAAATCTCTGCAGCAAGTTTGTAAGTCCCCTGGGAGCTTGCCACTGCCGCTTCATACGGTGGCTGTTGCTTGGAGGGCGGCACATTCTCTGATGAAGGTATCGGAGGTTCCCTCATACTCACCTAGGACTCCTCTATGGAATAATCCCTGGTTGTCTCATCTTGAGTTGCTCCCGGGAGCGGTGATGTGTTCTGGGGCTGGGGTTAAATTCCTGGGTCAGGTTTGTAATGCAGACTCTGGCTTTGTATCCTGTTCCGCACTTCAGGATAGATTTGACATTCCAGGGACGGCCTTTTTCCATTCTCTTCAGCTGCGTCATGCTTGGTGTGCCCAATTTGGCTCTGTCATCTCCGGTTGGCCTCTCTAGCCTGGAGGACCTTCTTGGAGTTCCAGCTCTTTCCAATGTTCCTACCCAGGTCTACATCTTGTTGTCCTCCCTGGGACAAAGACCCTTTGATAAGGCATTTACGCGTTGGAGGGGAGATATCCCTGATTTGGTGGAGGAGGATTGTAGGGAGGTGGAACTTTCTTTTTTTGACTCTGTTGTGGGTGCAAGGGATTTTCTGATAGTCTCGGTTTTTACATAGGATTTATTACACACCCGTCAGACTCCGCAGGATCGGGGCATTGACCTCAGATAGCTGTTTTTCCTGCCAGATGGATGTGGGTACTTATTTACACTGTGTGGGTATGTCCCAGAGTGACCCCCTTTTGGTACACGCTCATTATGGTTTTCCACGAATGATTACACCTCAGATGTGTCTTTTGGCTATTATGAATGAAGTCATACCAAATCACTATGATAAGATATTTTTTAGGGGATGAATGTGTGTGTATGTAAGGTTGGACTGGGTTGGGGTATTGAGACATGGATATTTAGTGAATCCTGTATGTGCAATGTATCTGCTCTGTATTCACTGTAATGATGCCTATCGTAATGTCTCGTAGTTTGTCTAACTTGAAAAAAGTTTGGAAAATAAAGCCTTTTTTAAAAAACAAACTCTATTGATTTCTCATTGTAGAGCCACTTTCTTCAGTGCAAAGAGGACAATCCAGATTTTGCAAATGTTTCATGTGTAGTCTTTGAATCTCCTTACCCAATGACTATGGCATTGTCTGTCCTAGTTACTATTGAAATGTGTAACGCTTTGAACAGGTAACTTTTGCTCTTTTCTATTTCCTATAAAGCTATAGTTTTAGTTTTTATTTTTTTGGTTGTGCTGCATTTCAACTTACCTTTCCTATGCTAAATTGTAGAAGTTCTTTTTATTCCAAGCTAATGAAATGACAACCTGGAGGCCATTGTAGCCAGATTTAACGATTCTGTTTAATCCCATGTAAACATTCTATGCATCCAGAACTGTATGGCGTAAATAAGCAACTCTGTTCAGTGGCATGAATGCCTGCGCTCACTCTTATGTCTCTGTATTCCAGATTCTGTGGGTTTAACCTGTTAAGGGCACATAGGCTAAGATTTCTCATTTTTAACTTTGTATCATTTTCTTTTCGTAGCTTGTCTGAAAACCAGTCCCTACTGAGAATGCCTCCATGGGAGAACGTCTGGCTTCTGGGCTCCATTTGCTTATCCATGTCTCTTCATTTTCTAATTCTTTATGTAGAACCATTACCGGTATGTTCATATAACGCTGCCAGTAATATGGAATTTTAACAGTTTGAGCCGACCTTCATTCTAACGACTTTTTTTTCTTCTTTTTTTTTTTTTTTTTTTTTTTTTTTCTTCTATAGCTTATTTTCCAGATTACTCCATTGAACTTGATTCAGTGGTTGATGGTGCTGAAAATCTCACTACCGGTTATACTTCTGGATGAAGTACTTAAATTTGTTGCCCGTAACTTCTTGGAACCTGGTAAAGAGTGTGAAAAGCCTGCAGCCAAACCGTGCACTTTTTCAGCATGCACTGAGGGGATTTCTTGGCCGTTTGTGTTCATTTTCTTACCTTTGATTATCTGGCTTTACAGCACCGACACTAACATTACTGAGATGTTTTGGTCTTGACTGACATTTTTACAGAATGGAAATGTTTAACTTAACCAGTTCATTATTTTTTTTATTTTATTTTTTTGTTTAAAGCAACTGTCTATTTCTGCTGAATTTTCACATGAACATAGTGCTGGTGAAGGCAAGTTTGTTTCTCATACTAGGTCTTATTTTCTCATTTTGCTCCCATCTGCCCCACCCAGCCCTCTTGACTCCAATGCGGATAAGAGGTTTTTTTTTTTTGTTTTTGTTTTCCTTTCATGTAGTGTTCATTGACATGTACAGAAGACTAACACTATTTTATGCAAACATTATTTTTTTTTTGTAGATGGGGAAAAAAAAGCATGTACAGTGTTCTGTTTCATAGTATCATTTCTCATTTAAAGGAAAAAAAAAAAAAAACACATACAAGGAAGCAAAAAGGAACAATAATTTGATCCAATGGACATAATCTGCAGAAAATTAGTCGCAGATTTAGGGAACGTGTGATCTTAATTGACTAAAATTACAAAGCATGATCTGTGTTTCTGCATGGTCATTTGATTTGATATCATAATACTGTCTGTCTAATGGGCTTTTTTTATTTAGCCATAAGCCAGTTTGTTTTTTCTGCACTAAGCGGATAACTGCTACCTCAGTCAGTATTTTGTTTTCCAGCCTCATTTCATTTATTTCCTATCTGTTTACAATAGTCGGATTCCCTGTAAGAGGTATGCCTATTCTTGCTTGTGTAGTTCCCCTCCCCCAACAAGTTCAAATCATGTTTTCCTTCCATATATTTTAAGGTTATTTATTTAAATGTCTAATGTATTTTATTGTAGCCAACCAATTTTTTTTCCCCTTCGTATTGCCCATTTAATGGGCTATACTTCACAGCCTAGTAAAAATAAAATAAAACCTTTTAATGGACAGAGAAACATGTCTTGTCTTACAAATGCTTTATCACCTAAGTTCCTTATCATATTTTCTTCTTTTTTTTTTTTTTTTTTATATCATTTTTTTTTTCTATATAGAACATTGTGTGGGTGTGATCAAAAAAATTGCACTACAAAGATAAAGCTGGATTATATTTCACAGTTGTTGGCAAGCAAGCATCCATCTGTTATCATTGCAAGTTATTCTTCTAACCTGTATTAACCAGAGTTGGGGAAATAACTATGTATTTAACTTTTTTTTTATTTTGTAAAACCTGTAAATAGCACATGACCAAATGAACATATTGTATAGATCTATTTTTATTTTAAAGTGACACTAATGACCATCATTTAACTGTTAGAGCATGTTTTCAGGTTGACTTCCCTCAGCCACCAAAGTTTAGGTCATTAAACGTCCTAATTGTGGTGTTTTTCTCCAAATGCCTTCCAACACATCAACTAAAGTGAGTATTCATTGCCTCTGAAACACTCCGTCATAGCTGGTTCGTGTAACGATGCAAGAAATTACAGTCTGTATTGTTGCTAAAGAATAAAATTGGTTAAGTTTCCCAATACTTTGCACTGAGTCTGTCCTACACTTACATTTCACATACAGGAAATATTTCACTAATCCTGTTTTGTTTTCAATGTTAACGTGCCCACTAGATCTGCACTGAATGTGTATAAAATGAATTGACCTTCAGAACAGATATTCAAGCATATAGGGTCTAGGGCCTCATGCACACGGCCGTGCTTGTAATCCGCATTTGCGGAACGTGCTCGCATATAAAGTATGGGAGCACGGTTTGGGATAAGCAAAACACCCGTCCTATATTCTATGTCCCAGACACTGTCCTGTAAATAAACGGACATGTGTTCGTGGACAATAGAAATGAATTGGTCTGTAATTACGGATGATTTTTATGGCCGTGTGCATGGGCCTTACTTGTCTGGGTTACGCTATTGTCATGGGATCATGAGTTGCTAAAGCGTTTAGTAACAAATCATTTGTTTTATTTTTGGTGCTAATGGTTTCACACAATCTAGTAGTTTACCAAATAAGCAGCTGGAGGAAGTTAAAGGAGTTATTAAACGAAAACTTTTGATATGTCATAACGACACGTCAGTAGTTTTTTGATCGCTGGGAGTCTGAGCACTGGGGCCCCCACTGATCGCTAAAACAGTGGCAGAAGCGCTTGGAAATTCTGTGCTGCTTAATTTCTGATCTGCTGGGGTTTTGTGTTTTGGTTTTGTTTTTTAGAAAACCGAGCAAGTGGTGTACAGGCTCAATAGAAAGTCTATGGGTTTGTACACCGCTTGCTAGGCTTTGCTGAGGACAGCTGTTCAGAAACTAAGCAGCACTTCTGCCGCTTTGTTTTTAGCGATCGGTGGGGATCTGTGCTTGGGCCACCACCAATCAAAACTTTGTGACGTCAAAAGTTTTTAGTCATCATTTAAGCATCACTGGTTCAGAGTAACTCATGCCAAGTAACGTGAACACTTGATAGTATCATGCATGGCCCAAACGGGGATTCTTTTTTTTGGCCATAATGCTAGAGCTTTACTTTCTTAAAGAGGCTCTGTCACCAGATTATAAGTGCCCTATCTCCTACATAATGTGATCGGCGCTGTAATGTAGAGAACAGTGGTTTTTATTTTGAAAAATGATCATTTTTGAGCAAGTTATGAACAATTTTAGATTTATGCTAATTAGTTTCTTAATAGACAACTGGGCGTGTGTTTTACTTTTTACCAACTTGGTGTTGTACAGAGGAGTGTATGACTCTGACCAATCGGCGTCATACACTTCTTCTCATTGTTTCAACCCAGTGTCAATGTGCAGTGAAAGAAGCTGGGCTGGAACAATGAGAAGTGTATGATGCTGATTGATCAGCGTCATACACTTCTCTGTACAACACCCAGTTGGTAAAAACACGCCCAGTTGTCTATTAAGAAACTAATTAGTATAAATCTAAAATTGCTCATAACTTGCTCAAAAATGACAGTTTTTCAAAATAAAAACCACTGCTGTTATCTACATTACAGCGCCGATCAGATTATGTAGGAGATGGGGCACTTATAATCTGGTGACAGAGCCGCTTTAAGTTCACTTATGAAAATGGCACTATTCTAGAACCCCCCCCCCCCCCCTCGTCCTCTACTATACAGCAGATGAAGCCTGAAATTTACGATAAAATACTGCCACTGAGGTCTGACTTTCTTTGACTTGTGTGATTATCTAATCTAGCAAGAGGAGCAATGCTGATCAGCAAATGGAGCCATTTCCACCCTCATTTATTGAAGGTTGTCTGGTTTTGTGGGGTCTACATTGTACAGTGATACTGCAAGAGTGGGACTTAGGCCTCGTGCACGCTTCCGCCACAGTTTTCACGGCCGTCTGTGACTGATCCGTTTGCCCGTTTTAATGGCCGTGTGCACTCCGTGTTTCCGTTTCCGTGCGCCGAGCATGGTACTGTCCAGGGTGCTGAAAGAGTTAATGGGCTGCACTGATCGGTGGTAATTCTTTCAGCACCCTGGACAGTACCATGCTCGGCGCACGGAAGATACAATTTTAATGTAATAAAAATACATTTCATACTTTCCTCCTGTCCGGCGTCCATCGATGACGTTTCATCCATGTCACCGCTGCAGCCAATCACAGGCTGTATTGGCAGTCACGCACGTCAGGATGACGTCAGAAGGCCGGCCTCCAGGGATGACGCTTCATCCCATGTGACCGCCTCTGCAGCCAATCACAGGCTGCAACGGCCTCTGCAGCCAATCACAGGCTGTATTGGCAGTCACGCATGTCAGGATGACGTCAGAAGGCCGGCCTCCAGGGATGACGCTTCATCCCATGTGACCGCCTCTGCAGCCAATCACAGGCTGCAACGGCCTCTGCAGCCAATCACAGGCTGCCGCGTCAGAAAGGAAGGCCGGACTGGAGGAAGAAGAGGGACTCGTCACCAAGACAACGACCGGGTACATATGAACTGATTTTTATTTTTAATCGGCAGCCTCTTTTCTCTATCAGTGATTGATAGAGACAAGTGGCTGCCGATTAGTGTAATATTTTATGTTTTTCTGCCCGCCCGGCCGTTGCTAGGCAATGGCTCCGTCACACACGGACGGCACACTGATGCCTTCCGTGTGCCTTCCGTGTGCCTTCAGTTTTTTTTGACGGCCCCATTGACTTGCATGGGCCTCACGGTCATGGAATCCCGGACCAAAGTAGAACATGCTCTACTTTGGATTGGAACGGAGCAACGGGACTCTCAAAAAAACTGAAGTGTGCATGGCCCCATTGAAATGAATGGGTCAGGGTGCTAGCCGTCAGAAAAACGGCTAGCACCCTGAAGGAAAAACGGAAGTGGGCATGGGGCCTAATGCAAACATTTAGGGTATGTCCATACGGCGTAAGCACGGCAGAATTTCCGTCCGCATTGCATGTCAATTGACTTTTAAAATCTGATTCACATTTCAGCTACTGTAATACACTGGCGTATTTCCACATGGAAAAACCCAACAGAACAATTCTGCAGTGTGTGGACGTGTCCTAAATCTGTTTGCAGTGGTATGATTTATATTCAGTACACGTTTTGCAGTCTAAGGGTATGTTCACACGCAAACGCAAAATACGTCTAAAAATACGGAGCTGGTTTCAGGCGAAAACTGCTCCTGAATTTCAGACGTTTTTGCAAGTACTCGCGTTTTTCGCATCGTTCATTATGGACGTAATTGGAGCTGGTTTTCAATGGAGTCAATGAAAAACTCCAAAAACGTCCAAAGAAATGACAGCGACGCGTAAAATTACACCTCGTCTGAACAGAACATCGTAAAACCCATTGCAAGCAACGGGCAGATGTTTGCAGGCGTAATGGAGCCGTCTGAAAATAGGCCGTGTGAACATACCCTTACACTCCTAGTTTTAATGAGTTGACCGGTTACTAAGGAGTGTCTGTGTTCAGGCTACACCAGAAATAAAAGGCATGTCTTTTCTAAAGAAGTTTCAGACCATTTAACCCGTTAGTGACCGGCCCATCGTGTTTTTAGGTCGGTCACTAACTGGCCTTATTCCGATGCCATAGACTTTTTACGTCGTGGCATCGGAATAAGTTTACAGAGCAGGGAACTGTCAGATCTCCCTGCTCTCAGCTGCTGGCGTCCCTGCTCTGCCGGGTGAGATCGATATTAGTATCGATCTCACCCGTTTAACCCCTCAGATGCGGTGCGCAATAGCGAGCACCGCATCTGAGTGGTTTTGGAGAAAGGGAGGGAGCTCCCTCTCTCTCCCACCGACACCCGGCGATACGATCGCCGAGTGTCTGTGTCTCCAATGGCAGCCGGGGGCCTAATAAAGGCCCCCAGGTCTGCCTGGAGTGAATGCCTGCTAGATCATGCCGCAGGCATGACCTAGCAGATGCCTGTCCGTGTTAAACGGCCAGGCAGTAATACACTGCAATACAAAAGTATTGCAGTGTATTATAAATGCGATCGCAGAATCGCATATTATAGTCCCCTAATGGGACTAGTCAAAAAGTGAAAAAAAAGTTTAATAAAGTTAATTAGAAAAAAAATGAAAAACCCAGCTTTTCCCCTTACAAACTGCTTTACTATTAAAAAAACAAAATAAAGTTAAAAAGTTACACACATTTGGCGTCCGTAACGACCCCGACTATAAATGTATGACATTATTTAACCCGCATGGTGAACGCTGTAAGAAAATTGCTATTTTCTGTGAATACTGACTTAAAAAAAATGTGATAAAAAGTGATCAAAAAGTCGCATCTACTCCAAAATGGTAGTTTTTATTGGTACAAGTCTTCCCGCAAAAAAAAAGCCCTCATACAACCGCATCGGTGAAAAAATAAAAACGTTACTGCTCTTCAAATATGGAGACACAAACAAATAATTTTGAAAAAAAAGCGTTTTTACTGTGTAAAAGTAGTAAAACATACAAAAACTATACAAATTTGGTATCGTTGCAATCGTAACAACCCGCTGAATAAAGTTATTGTGTTATTTATACCACACTGTAAACGACGTAGATTTAAGACGCGAAAAAGAGTGGCGAAATTTCAGGTTTTTTTTCTATTTCCCCCCAAATAAAAGTTAATCAATAAATAATATGTCCCCCAAAATGGTGCTATTGAAAAGTACAACTTGTCCCGCAAAAAACAAGACCTTATACAGCTATGTCGACGCAAAAATAAAAACGTTATAGCTCTTGGAATGCGACGATGGAAAAACTTAAAAAATGGCCTGGTCATTAAGGTCCAAAATAGGCTGGTCATTAAGGGTTTAAGCATGAAATATCTGCATTGTTGCAAACAGGGCAGTTAATTCACATACACAACACTTCTATCATGAAGGAAAGAAAATTGCGTAATAAAGGGGGGGGGGCTATCCGATTGGGATTTTGTAGCACTGATTCCTGTGATTAATAGAATGGCTTGGCTCATTGCAGAGCTGCTGACAGGGCTCTCCTCCAGAAACTGTTCTGCACCCACTAGTCTAACCTTAAACATCTTATAGATGCTCTGATTTTAAATCGCCATGGTCTCATGACCATTTTGGTGTACATAGCACTTAAAAATTGACAGATTCCCTTTTTCTTATTTAAGCAGCTAGCTTGAATAACATGAGAACGGGATTCTGTCATGTGCAAATAGACGTTAACCCCTTAAGGACACAGCCTAGTTTAGCCTTCATGAAGCAGCGTTTTGTTTTTTTGTCCCATCCCTGCCGCCTTAGAGCATAACTGCACCAAATCCTTGGTTTAAAACTATATGCCACAAGAGAATACACCTTTACTGTACAGTAACGAGCCATGCACTTGTGATTACCACATGACCAGCGCTCACTCACATGCTCACTCACTCATGCTCACTCACATGCTCACTCACACTGTTGTAACCAATGAAGGTTCCAATTGTAAAACTGTAAGCAGAGATCTTAAATTGTTAGGAATTTAAATGGTCCTTTCAATCTTCTGTTTGTGGTTCTATTAATTGTAAACTAACCTGCGAGCCTAAAACACCCGGTTACCCGTGCGGAGCCCATTGATGCACTAGGATATTCATTCTGCATGCATCAATCGTGTTGCTTGAAGAAACCCTTAAATTAGGTTTGCTTACTCCCTTTTTTTTTTTTTTTTTTTATAGCATGTTTCGTTTTTCCTCCAAATGTGGTGTTTTTGTCTGGTTTTCCCTGAACACAGGTTTGTGTTAGGGGAAATCGCAAAAGATACGATTAACTGCAGCCTGTGTAAAAAAAATAGTGGAGCTGCAGTTGTGGCATAGATGAGCTCCACCTGTTATGATAAGTCTTAGTTAGTGAGTGCCCTTATTTTTAGCTCATGTATTATTACTTTTTGATTATTTGGCTTGGCTGTGTATAGTGCTACCAGCTTTAGCAGTTTGAATCAAAGCATTTTTGCTAGAAAGAGGTTCAAGCCTATTATGTCCATAAATGGAGAGGTTAAAAGCAAGCATTCCTAGTGACCAAGCTGTGTTTAACGCTACAGTCACACTTCAAAGCTGCCAGGAAAGACTTGCGGTACTTTTTTTTTCCATTTCATCAATCTTTCATAGTATATTACTTTATCCTAATTTTAGGCAGAAGAATTACAGTTGTAATCTCAATACCTTGTCCAATTTAGGGGATTTTAGGATATTAAAGCTTCTATGATGTTTTTTACCTTTTTAGTGTAAGTTTTTTTTGTTTGTTTTTTTTTGTTTTTTTGTTAATGCTTCAAACGGTACATTTTTTTTATTTTTTTTGTAGCGGTTTTCCTGTGAGAATCTTCATTTTGTGAATTTAGGTTTTTATAATGTAACACAAGGCGACTGTTTTCGTCGCTCAAGATTCCCGGTAAAATTGCGGCATTACCTGAAACGCAACAGAAGTAGTCACGACTATCACAAAAAGTTTGTTCTGGTTAAGTTGGACTATGGTGGCTGTACGGTGGCCCACAACCTTGGACGTGACTAAATGTCACCTTGTTGCTCTAGTGAGAAACCGATACGATCACCAGAATATATGAAGCAGCTGGCTTTCCTTGTCCTAAAATGTAAATGTGATAAAGTGGTAAGTAACTTGATAAATATCTTCATAGTGCCATAGATCATTTTGTTATGCTGGCTAGTTTTATTGTAGGTTTATTCCTCTGGTAGTTATTTCGGATCTAATCTACATTTTCCACACACATGTGAAACTGTCAAATTTGCAATTAAATCGGGAACTATTGCAGCAGAAGGCTAGATATTTTACTCATTTGTGCTCTTTTCCGGTTTTTGCCTGTTGGGTAGCTGCGCGGGGGTGAGGCTTAGTGTTGCTCGCCCTCTATTCCAGAAAGTAGTGGGAGAAGTCTCCTTCAGTAGTCCGTTTTCTTACAGCCTGACATAGGATTGTGAGGAAATGGCTGATCACATTGGACACACCAAAGAATGCTTAATATTTCGATCAATACTTGGAAATGAGACAGAATATTAGAGGAAGGAGATTTTCTTTTTAACATTCAGTGTTCATTTAAAGGGAACACGTCAGCGGTTTTGATTCCTCAATACTGCTGACCGCGTTATCTACAGGGTGGGGAGTGCAGCAAAACGATACCTTAAGTTGTATGACTGAGAAATCTCTATTTTGATGTAACACGGAGATGGCCTCTTAAATTTCAGTGCACTGGCCGCGGCCAGCCGCTCCCCTCTACTCTGAGTGATGCATCCAATCCGGATACTGCTAGAACAATCATTGGGAGAAGGAAGTTACGTTTACAAATGCGGCGCCAGAGCCTCACAACTGAGATTTCTTGGTACTGCAACTTGCATGACCGACAACATAGGCGTGGCTGCGCCGCACTCGCCAACCTGTTTATAGCGCTGTCAGCAGTTTTGCGAAACTCAAAACTGCTGACAAGTTACTCTTAACTAGTGACAAAATTGACAACTCTAAATACTATGTTTGCATTTCATGGTAAAAAATAAAAAAAACTTATGTTAAACTTACATTTGGGAAGCAACATCTGAATCTCGATGGTTTGTGAAAGATATGCTATCATATTGCAAAACGGTCTGATCCAGTGTAGATGCATCTCGCCCAGTGACCCATGCTACAGTAGCGATTGGTAGTTTGACTTGATAATGTGGTATGTTTTTTGCATTTAACATCTTGATTTCTACCAACCTGGAATTGAGATTTCCATTTTTGCGCTCTCAAGGTGGTGTGACCCTGGGTACAACTATGTGGGATGCTGTAGGATGGGTTTCATCTTTACTCCCAAGTTCATGTTGATCACGAGAGTATATGAACTGACAGGTCCCTGAAATACATGGCTGGTTATATTCTAAAATGTGTGATAAATCACTACTTTTAACCTTTCACCTCTACTACTTTAATAACACACTTCTTCATCCACACACTAATGAACACGGTTGTCATTTGAAGTTCACTATGCACATGAATGCTGTTAACTACTGTGATATAGAATTGTGTAGACTCATGACCCAATGATGTTGCATATTTTTTGGCAAGCAAATCAGAAATAGCCGTTCATTATGCCAGTAGGTATTTACAGTTGGATTTTAAGTCGTGCATTGAACTTTTTTTTTTTTTAACCAAATTGACTGCCAAGTTAGCGTAATATTAGGTCTCCATCAATTGAGAACTACTGATGGTAGTAATATATACTTGGTATTGTCCCATTTAGGGCGAGAACACAGAGCAGCAGCTGAAACCAGCCCACATGTGGTGGCGAATGGCTCTCTACGATGTCACTGTTAATTGTGCAGCCATTCACCGGTGTATTTTCTGCGGCATGCGACTACCGCTCAGTCTGTTCTCACCCATATCATGTGTCTGATAGAGATTTAAAAAATATATATTAGATATATATCTATCTACTGTACTACTAATTGGACCCACCATACTCTCCCACTATTGACAGAGCATCCAATGAGCTGTAAAGTCACAGTAATGTGTAACATAGTAAGATTATTCTAGATCTTTTAGTTCTACAAATCTTGTCTAAATCTCACAGCCCCCTTTACACCTGTGAATTGTATATCCCAAATATAGAGCCAATCTATGGAGCTATTTCTATGCATTAATTCTGTATTTGCAATGCAGAGCATGCTCCATTGAATGTCATATGATGGCTCTATTCTTCCCATATCTGTAAAAACGTAGTCATAATGTTTGTCCCCTTTTATTGTACCTTTTTAATATAGAATATTAGAAACCACCAAGGAATTCTTTGATAGATCAGCACAAAGCCACAGGTGGCGTGCATTTATATACACGCACCTTCCATGCTGCAGAAGCTCTTTTTGTCCACCATTTATTGAGATAAAACCGCCTCCGTCTTGTCTAAAACAAAAAAAAAGTCTTCAGCATCTGAGTTGGAGACACGGAACTGTATAATGCACTGCAGCTGCTGAAGAACCTCTTCTTTAACTGGTGAACCACATCTGACATGTAGTACCCCCACCCACTACGTGCCAGTCAGTGAGCTTCCTGCCAAAGCGGTATACATGATTGCGTCTGCAGAAAGTTGAGCAGTGCCTATAAAATAATTCCACTTCTCTATATACTTGTCAGTGATCGTTATGCAAATTTCCATAGAGATATCGTATATGATATTTCAAAATCTGATACATGACATTCCTACTATGGATCCGTATTTACAATATGGGAGAAAATACTGAAGCGAATAAAAATACGGGTAAAAAAAAAAAAACCTTAAACAACAAAGTGCCGGCATATGTAGACCATGCTGACCTTCAGACTAAATACAATTCCTATTTTTAGAGCGTGATGGCCATTTAGCACCATATTTTATAGGCCAGTGTGACGTTGCAATGTAATACAAGTTCATTAGGTCCTAGAGTAGGTTTTTATTCCAATCCGATTTGATCTTTTCAGTATTCAGTCCATGTAAGGAGGACCATAGTAAAGCCTGTTTGAGGCACCACGTATGTGTTTTATCTGGCATGTCCTCTATACATTAGAATCTAGTCCTGGGCTCTACAATATGCATATTCAGGTGCGCTGTATTCTCTTACAAGCCTGATAATCTGCAGACTTCCAAACCGCTGATGTAATATTTCTTCTTTCCTTTTCAGAACAACTGGAGTAATCCCCTTCTTAAACAATTGTGCAGAGATGTAAGGTTGCTTATATTGCGTGCATGTGTGTGTTTAGAGGCAGTTTTCAAAGTAAATGGAGACAAGAAAAGGCATGTGCTTCAAATTGTGCTAAAATACAAAACCACTTCACAATAAAATGTGATGGAAGATTCCACGGAGGCGTCTGATCATTCCGTGCACAGTGAAGATAATATATTTTGCTGCTAGAGGGTAAACCTTGAACTGGAGTGTTGGAGGCCCCTCTAGCAACAAATGAAACGAGAAGATCATCTAAGCAGCCAAGTGTCTGTGTTTCGCCATGCAAGATGTCATCCGTTCATGTACAATATCATTGTAGTGCATGCTTTCCGTTGTAAGTAGCCAGATATCTGTACTGTATCCTTTCCTTTATAAACCGCTATGTACCATATGCACTTGTTCTATTTATAAACTCATTCAAACGCTACAAATGTTGAATGTTTAAAATGTAAATCTCTAGGTCACCATTTCATAAGTTTTTGTTTTTTAACTTTTTAAGTGTGCAAATGTCATTTTTGCACTGTAATAATGTAACTTATTAAATTCTAAAGCAGATAAACTTTTTGGTGCAATACGATTTACTGTGATGCTTCGAATTCAAGAAAACCATGTCAGTTGCTACAAACGCATGTTTGGCCCCTAGACAATTGTAAATAAATTCAGTTGTTGCTGACCTAAGCATCATAAAGACATGGTTTCCGATAAATAAAAGTTTTGTTCTACTATAAAGACAGTGGCTGAATTGTATTTTTTTTAAATTTATTTTTTTAGCCTTGTATACAATAGAATAGGTAATTGGAATTATTCTTCCTTGCATGTGAACTACATTGCAAAGCCGCTGCAATGCTCGGTAAAATACTGTTTCGTTTTGCCTCACATTTTTTGACATTGGCAAATTACTGCAATGTGTAAATCCAACCTAATAAGACAGTCAGCATGGAGACTGCCATTTATCAACAGGCTTCACGCCTGATGTTGGATTCACACAATTGACTTTACTCACATTTAAAGTGGTGATACTGTTGCGAGACACTGGGGATGGAGACAGGGAAACTGCTTGAGAACCCACGTATACAGCCGTATTACAGATCTGCATTGCACCGTTCCATAAAATGGCACCGATGGACTGCTATGGCCATATTGCGTCTGTACTAAACACCTTTAGGGTATGTTCACACGCACTGTTTTCAGACGTAATTTGGGCGTTTTACGCCTTGAGTTACGCCTACAAACATCTGCCCATTGCTTTCAATGGTTTTTACAATGTTCTGTTCCCACAAGGTGTTATTTTACACGTTGCTGTCAAAAGATGGCGCGTAAAAAGACGCCCGCGAAAAAGAAGTGCATGTCACTTCGTGGCATGTTTTTGGAGCTGTTTTTCATTGACTCCATTGAAAAACAGCTCCAATAACGTCTGTAAAATACGCAGCGAAAAACACGAGTAGTTACAAAAACGTCTGAAAATCAGGAGCTGTTTTCAGGTGAAAACAGCGCTGTAATTTCAGACGTATTTTGCTACTGCATGTGAACATACCCTTACGAGGCACCACAGAAGGCTTTCTTTTTTTCTCCCTCAGAAGCAAATAGGAAACACTGCCTCCGTAAGGGTGTTTTGTTCTGCGGTTTAAAACACTAGCAGTTTAACCCATTAGTGACCGCCAATACGCCTTTTCACGGCGGTCACTAATGGGCTTCCATTGCGTATGCCTTTTCACGACGCTGCATCGGAATAAATAAACAGCAGGGAGCTGTTCAATCTCTCTGCTTGAGGGCTGGGAGCAGCCCTGCTCCGTATCAATCTCGCCAGTTTAACCCCTCAGATGCGGCGCTCAATAGCGAGCGCCGCATCTGAGGGGTTGAAAGAGGGAGCTCCCTCCCTCCAAAACCAAACAGCATCCTGCGTGTGATCGCAGAGTGCCGGTGTCTTCTATGGCAAAAATTTCTGTTTTCGGTGAATCCTGCCTTAAAAAAAAAAAAATGTGATCAACTGATCAAAAAGTCACATATACTCCAAATTGGTACCAATAAAAACAAGTTGTCCCGCAAAAAAAAAAAAAAAAAACCCTCATACAGCTGTATCGGTGTAAAAAAAAAATAAAAAAAAACAAAACAAAGTGTTTACTGTGTAAAAGTAGTAAAACATACAAAATGTATATAAATTTGGTATCGTAACAATCCGCTGAATAAAGTTATTGTGTTATTTATACCACACCGTAAATGGCGTAAATTTAGGATGTAAAAAAGTGTGGTGAAATTGCTGGGGTTTTTTCTATCTCTTCCCCCCCCCCCCCCCCCCCCCCAAAAAAAATAAAGTTAACACTTATGTACCCTAAAGTGGTGCTATTAAAAAAAAAATAAAAAAAATATAGCATGTCCCACAAAAAAACAAGGCCTTATACATCTATGTTGACGCAAAAATAAAAGTTATTGCGCTTTGAATGAGACGATGGAAAAACGTAAAAAAAATAGCTTGGTCGTTAAGGGGTTAAAAGTGTTTTGAAAGTGCAAAATTATCATTGTCACTCTTGCATTACAGCCGTGTTGTATAGTTAACGGTTCTGCTTCTCAGACAGTGGCTGGAGGTAAAATATTTCTCCCCATTGTAGGAGAAGCCAATAATAAAGAGATGCTGTATAGTAATATTTTCTTTCCTTGCGATCGAAGTATTGAGTAGAAGTAATTAAAAAAAAAAAAAAAAAACACAACACAACAAAGGACCAGCTGACCATTGTACAATCTGTGGTTTAAAACTAAAAGGGATCTTCCTTGAAACCAACCATCCTCGACCTAAGAAAATAATAGCGTTTATAATGTACATTCCTTTATAACTCTGCTCTGGTCCCTTTTCCCTGATGTGACTCACCACAGTCAGCACCATAACCGGACATAAATTGGGGGACCCTCAAGTAGTAGTAGTCCCTTTCTCAGGAAACCAGTTTGACTTGACTTACTGGCATCCCCTAGCGAGAATCAAATGTATAAAGTTCAATGTTAGGATCCAGCGAACACGTAATGATTTTCTTCTGGTTGGCACATTCATTTACTGCCACTGTATGTTCATCCGTGCAGTTTTCTGCATAGACTGTTGTTTTTCAATGGCAACTTTTGTAGAGCTGTGAATAGGATCGTTACAAGTTCAGTTTACTCCGAGGTTAAGAACTGCAGGTTTAGTTTTTGTCTTTCCTCCTAAACTAAAGCACCAAATATCCCTATGTTTTTTTTTTTTATGGCATTTACAAAGCAATTTCCCTGTACCATGTGCATTAATGTGTGGTGTTTGCAAAGGGGATTTATCATTATGCAAATATTACTAAAATGATCGGTTATGATCAATCCCCCCCCCCACTTTTAACCAGTAAAGTCTTCAATCTTTGCAGTTCTTTACGCCACTTCAGCGACAATCTCAATACTTTTCATCATAGACACCCGCTAACTGGCACCTAATACAACCTCCGCTAAGAAGTAAGCCAACCCCTAATAACATTTCACTCAGCAGAACACCTTCAACATTTAGGACATAGTCTGGGGGTTACAGTCCTATTAATTTTTTTTTTGAGTACTGTATATCTCCCTATCTTTTACCTTCGTCGTAGTATCAGTTCCAATCCCACAGCCAGTAATAAAATTAATGACCACAGCTCCCTGTCAAAGAGTAGAAAGCTATTCAAAAATAGTATCACCAGACTGAATTCCAAGACGCAATGTTTACATCTCCATGAGGTGTGTGCGGAGCTGTGTCCCCAACAGCTATTAAATCAGCCAGGCATAGATTCTCTGCCAAGGTCATGCTTGGTTCACACCACTCTCTGACATGCCAGTCATTTGTAATTACTGACAAACAATGACTGACAAACAAACGCCGACATGCGATTTAACCTTTACACATTGTATTAAGGAGCCTCCGTTTTTATCGTTTGTTCCTGAATGTAAACCTAGTATAATACTAAATAATGGCACAGTTTGTTCTTTAAGACACTATATGTACAAAGGTATTGGGGGACACCTCTTAATCATTGATTTCAGGTTTTTCATTCAGTCCCATTGCCCCATGTATCTAAAATAAAGCCCCTAGCCATGCAGTCGCCTTTACAAACATTTGTGGATAGAATGGGTCGTTCTAAAGATCTCCGAGAAGTCCAGCGTGGTAATGTAATAGGATGCCACTGTTGCAACAAGTCAGTTCGTGAAATATCTTCCCTCCTAGATATGCCACAACTCATCCACAAACTTGCAGACCATGTAATGTTAGGGTATGTTCACACGAGGGCGTCCGTTACGGCTGAAATTACGGGGATGTTTCAGCCTGAAAACATCCCTGTAATTTCAGCCGTACCGGCATGTGCAGGCGCTTGAACGCCGCGTCCATTACGGCCGTAATTAGCGCTGCTATTCATTGGAGTCAATGAATAACTGCTCCAATTACGGCCAAAGAAGTGACAGGTCACTTCTTTGACGCGGGCGTCTTTACGCGCCGTCATTTGACAGCGGCGCGTAAATATACGCCTCGTGTGAACAGACAATGGGCAGATGTTTGTCAGCGCTATTGAGGCGCTATTTTCGGACGTAATTCGGGGCAAAAACGCCCGAATTACGTCCGTAAATAGGCCGTGTGAACATACCCTTACAAAGCGGGATCGCTGAGTGCTGAGGCAAATAACTGCTGACTCAATAACTGCAGAGATCCAAATCTCCACTGTCATTAAGAACCGCACAAAAACTATGATCCTTGAGCTCCATGGTTTCCATGGCTGAGCAGCTGCATGCCAGCCTTGCCGAGCATCGGATGGAGTGGTGTAAAGCATGCCACCACTGGACCCTGGAGCAGTGGAACCGTCCATCAGACTGCCAGATAGAGAAGAGTGATTTGTCACTCCACAGAACACAAGTCTGGGTTTGGAAAATGCCAGGAGAACGTTACCTGCTTGACTGCATTGTGCCAACTGTAAAGTTTGGAGGAAGGATAATGCTATGGGGTTCTTATTTGGGGGGTTGGCCGAGGCCCCTTAGTCCCAGTGAAAGGACAGCTTATTACTTCAGCATACCAAGACATTGTGGACAATTGTGTGCTTCCAACTTTGTGGGTGCACTTTAGGGAAGGCCCTTTTCTATTCCAGCATGACTGTGCCCCAGTGCATAAAGCGAGGTCCATAAAGGCATGGTTGGATGAGATTGATGTAGAAGAACTTCACTGGCCCACATAGAGCCCTCACCTAAACCCCATAAAACATATTTGAGATGATCTAGAACAAAGCTAGCGAGCCAGGCCCTCTCCTCCAACATCAGTGTTTGACCTCACAAAGGCTCTTCTGTATGGTTGAGAAAAATTCCCACAGACACTCCAACATCTTGTAGAAAGCCTTCCCAGAAGAGTGGAAGATGTTTTAGTTCTCATGGTGACCAACTCCATATTAATGTCTATGGATTTAGAATGGGATGTCATAAAAGCTTCTGTGGGTGTAATGTGCAGATGTCCCAATATTTTTATCCATATAGTGTATTTGCAATGTGTAATTTGCCGACAATATATAAGACAATTACTTTTGACTGAAATATTTCAGAAATTCTGATACTCCAACACCACGAATATTTCCATAGGCAGATTTGGCATGTTTTTCATAAATCCGGAGCTGACATTCAGGTTTCTGCCGCGCATAGTAATTCAATGGAACTAATTTGGCAGCCTTTCAGCGCCAAATCCCTGCCAACAATGAACATGCAACTGTTCACTATTTTGCGTGGATATTTTCCTGCGCTTGTGGATGTGGTATAAAATACCCCATTCACATTCTTTGCTGGCAGAATGAATAATTGCCTAAATCCTGACAGAATACTGAACATATACAACGCTCTGACCCAGTCGTTAACCATTAGGGTATGTTCACACGGCTTAGCAAAATACGTCTGAGAATACGGAGCTGTTTTCAGGCGAAAACAGCTCCTGATTTTCAGACGTTTTTGTAGCGACTTGCGTTTTTCGCAGTGTATTTTACGGACGTTATTGGAGCTGTTTTTCAATGGAGTCAATGAAAAACGTCCCAAGAAGTGACATGCACTTCTTTTTCACGGGCGTCTTTTTACGTATTTTGACAGCGACGCGTAAAATAACACCTTGTGGAAACAGAACATCGTAAAACCCATTGAACGCAATGGGCGGATGTTTGTAGGCGTAATGGAGCCGTTTTTCAGGCGTAATTCAAGGCGTGAAACGCCTGAATTATGTCCGAAAACAGTGCGTGTGAACATACCCTTATACTTTGGCTCTTGCCAAAGTCACTCAGATCCTTCTGCTTGACCATTTTTCCTACAATACATCAACTTGAATAACTGACTGTGTACTTTCTGCCTAATATATCCCTGACAGGCGCATATGTAACAGAATAATCAATGTTATTCACTTTACCAGTCAGTGGTTTTAATGTTATGGCTGATCAATGTATATACAATAGAAATTTATTTTTGGCGCAAAACAAGGGAAAACCGAAAGCGGCTGACGGAACCCATTGACTTTCATGTGTTCCGTCGGCTTTACCAGAAATAATAGCGCAGTACGGCTGTTGTTTCAGGTATTCTCGGCCAGATCTGCGATAGAGGCCCCTAACGGGGGTCTCTGACGCAGATGTGAACAGAGCCTAACCTATCCACATCTACTGCAGATCAGGGGAATAGCTAAAGGCTCGTAGGTCCGGGTGCAAGAATTCAGCTTGGGCTCCCCAACACCACCATCATCAGACCCATGCGCGCACCTATACCCAGACGCCTTGCCCAACAGCCCCCATAGTATAATGCTCCCATAGCTACCCCCACACAGTATAATGCCCCATAACTTATAATGCCCCCCATAACAGCCCCATACCGTATAATGCTCCCCATATCAGCCCCCACAGTATAATGCCCCACATAGCTGCCCCCATACATTATAGTGCCCCCCATATCAGCCCCCATACAGTATAATGCCCCCCATATGAGCTTCCCATACAGTATAATGCTCCCCATACAGTATAATGCCCCTCCATATCAGCTCCCCATACAGTATAATGCCTCCCATATCAGCTCCCATACAGTATAATGCCCCCCATATGAGCTCCCCATACAGTGTAATGCCCCCTATATCAGCTCCCCATACAGTATAATGCCCCCATAGGAGCTCCCCATACAGTATAATGCCCCATATGAGCTCCCCATACAGTATAATGCCCCCCATATGAGCTCCCCATACAGTATAATGCCCCCCATATGAGCTACCCATACAGTATAATGCCCCCCATATGAGCTACCCATACAGTATAATGCCCCCCATAAAGTATAATTCCCCCATATCAGCCCCCATGCAGTATAATGCCCCCCATCTTATCAGCCCCCCATGCAGTATAATGCCTCCCCTGCAATATCAGTCCCCCATACAGTATAATGCCCCCATATGTGCATAATAGAAAAATATCATAATTACTTACCTATCCCCGTTCCTTCGCCCCCTCCGGTGTGTGCTATGAGTGACTCAGCGTAGGCAGGCACGATGATGTCGCTACATCCCGCCTGCCTGCGTCGAGCCGCTCAGGGCACAGTGAATGCTGGATCAAGGAGACGTCAGCTCCTTGCTCCAGCATTGAATGGAACCGGGACCTCGGTGAGTGACTCGCGACCCCCTGAAGGTCTTCACACTAATCCCCAGGGGGACGCGACCCACAGTGTATAATGTATTGTGTTGTATTGTTGAGTTTGCGGTGGAGAGAGGAGGGGGGGCTGTAATTTAACGGGCCCCCAGTCTCCACCGTAAACAGCACAATACAACACAATACATTACAATACAACACAACACAACACAACACAATACATTACAATACAGACTCTGCAGCTCACCTGGAGTCCTCTGCACCTGCTCTTCCACTGCACTGGCTGTAAGACGTGTCACGTTACAACATGGTCACATATTACACTAAGTGTACCATGTGACCGTAACCAGGAAGTGCCGGCTTCACGGCACAGAAAATAAATTTTTAAAAAGCATGCTGTATCGCAACGGGGGCCCCCCAGGCTTAGGGGCCCGGTCGCAACTGCGACCCCTATAGCTACACCACTGCTGCAGATCCAATAATGACCCATGATACATTTCAAGTAAATATTCTAATAAAAGTAAAATTTAAAGATGCCAGCAAGGAATAAGTGTATGTGCACACGCTTACTAAAAAACTTCTGAAAATTTCCTCGGAAAACAGCTCCTGATTTTCAGCCGCTTTTTATTCAAACTCGCATTTTCACTGCGTTTTTTACGGACGTTTTTGGAGCTGTTTTTCTATAGAGTCAATGAAAAACGGCTCCAAAAACGGCTCAAGAAATGATATGCACTTCATTTTCGTGGGCGTAAAAAAACGCTCAGTCATAATAAGAACGTTGTTTTTCCCATTGAAATCAATGGGCAGATGTTTGGAGTGGTTCTGCCTCCAATTTTTCAGCCGTTTACGGCCCGAAAAACGGCTGAAAATAAGCCATGTGCACATACCCTAAGGGTATGTTCACACACAAACTCAAAAGAAAACAGCTCCTGATTTTCAGACGTTTTTTATGGCACTCGCGATTTTCGCTGCGTTTTTCGTGGTGTTTTTTATGGACATTTTTGGAGCTGTTTTTCATAGACTCTATAAAAACGTCAGAAGAAGTGACAGGCACTTCTGTTTTGCTGCCGTTTTTTTACACGGCCGTTTTGAAAAACGGCCCATAGGAACACAACGCCGTTTTTCCCATTGCATTCAATGGGCAGATGTTTGGAGGCGTTCTGTTTCCAATTTTTCTGCCGTTTTTCCGCCGTTTAGCCCATGTGAACATACCCGAATTGTTATGGGGTTTCGTGGTTTTTTTTCTGAGATAACTGTTCCATGCTTCAGAATCTAAAAAACTTGATAATCCAGCATTGACTTTTACTGTATATATATATATATATATATATATATATATATATATATATATATATATATATATATATATAGTACTTTGTTAAACTATATTAACAGTGTGATATAGTAATATACTGAGACTTACCAGAAGCAATATTAAAAAAAAAGCCCTTTATTGTACATTTCCTGATTGTCCTATGGCAGCACACTTATTAAGATACTTCACCTGACTGGATAGAAGAGACATATTACTCAGCAGTAATCAATTAAACAATTAGGAGGTCCCAGGTAGTCTTAAATAGAGCCCAAATCCCTTCAGAAAGCGTATTTTTTCTCTTCTAGGAACATGGATAGTTGAAGACATCTATACCATAATGCTTTATACGGAGGGGATTCCTCTGTCCCTAAGCTGCGACCCAAGAGGACATGGGGGGGGGGCTGTATACTGGGGTTTCCGCAGTACCTCGGCCTGGCTTCTAAAAATCTTACCTGGAGGTAATGAGAAGCCACGCTTCCAGTTTGGAGTGGCATACAGATTTTACCTGTCCCTCGGCTCCTAGACGTGGATCCCATACACCTCCAGACGGGTGTCCCAAGATGGCCACCGCCGACCTAAGGTGTACGCTGGATTCCGGCGAGAATGGAAGTCTCGCGGGATCCCGGCAGTTCAAGAAAGGACCGCGAATCCGGGGCTACGGTGCTGGTTCCACTGCTCGAACCTGGAGATTAAGGTAACCCGAACTTTCATCGTGTTAATGTGAGAAGAGTTTTGCTTCCTTGAGGCCACTTACAGATAAGATTGTAAATTGCATGCCTTTTTTCCCCAGATGGCAAGTCCTGCATCTCAAGGGAAACGTAAAAGGAAATCCAAGCACAATATGTGTAAACAGTGGCGTAGCGGCTGCTACGGGGCCAGTCCCATGTGGGGGCCCGTGTCGCCCACCGGCACGGGCCCCCACCATGGCTGGAGGCTCCGCTAGCTGCCGCTATGGCTGCTACAGCGCGACGCCACTGAACACTACAGCAGAGGAGGGAGGTATCTCCCCGCTCTGCCATTAAACAAAAGACATGTATCCCCTATCCACAGGATAGAGGATACATGTGTGATCGCTGGCATTGGGAGAACGGGGGACTGAAAGTCCCCTGAAGTTCTCCATCACAAACCTCGGACTTCCGGGGTCTGTGTCGGCAGCTCCATAGAAATGAATGGAGCGCCGGTCGCGCTTGTGCGCATGCGTGACCAGCGCTCCTTTCATTTTTATTGAACTGCGCAGACGCCGGAAGTCAGAGGTTAGTCATGGAGAACTTGGGGGGACTTTCGGTCCCCCGTTCTCCCTATCGCTGCCAGCGATCACACATGTATCCCCTATCCTATGGATAGGGGATACATGTCTTTTGTAGGACACACTGTAGGTCAGATTTTTTTGGGGGGTTGGGGCTGCATAGCGTTACCTAATGGGGGGGCTGTATAGCGTTACCTACAGGGGGCTGTATAGCGTTACCTACAGGGGGGCGGTATAGCGTTACCTACAGGGGGGCTGTATGGCATTAGCACCATACTGCCCCCCCTGTAGAGAACGCCATACAGAGTCCCCCCCCTGTAGATAATGCTATACAGCCCCCCCTGTAGATAACACTATACAGCCCCCTTTGTAGATAACGCCATACACACCCCCCTGTAGATAACGCCATACAGAGTCCCCCCTGTAGCTGCAGAATTTTTGTGTGATGAGTCTCTGGATGTCTTGAAGTGTTCTTCCAGATCCCCGGCTCTCTCTAATATGGTGCATAGAACCCTCTGGATCAAGCAATGGACAGGGGACGTGCCATCTAAGGGGAGATTCACACGAACGTTGCGTTTTTGCGCGCGCAAACAACGCAGCGTTTTGCGAGCGCAAAAACCAGTTGACAGCTGCGTGTGTCATGCGTGTCTGATGCGCGGCTGCGTGATTTTCGCGCAGCCGGCATCATAGAGATGAGGCTTGTCAACGGCCGTCACTGTCCAAGGTGCTGAAAGAGCTAAATCTTTCAGCACCCTCGACAGTGAATGCCGAACACAACAGCGAAAAACCTGTAAAAAAAAAAGATAAAGTTCCTACTTACCGAGAACTTCCCGGCCGTTGCCTTGGTGACGCGTCCTTGGTGACGCGTCCTTGGTGACGCGCCTCTCTTGACATCGGGCCCCTCCTCCCTGGATGACACAGCAGTCCAAGTGACCGCTGCAGCCTGTGATTGGCTGCAGCCTGTGCTTGGCCTGTGATTGGCTGGAGCTGTCACTTGAACTGAAGTGTCATCCCGGGAGGTCGGACTGCAGGAAGGAGACAGGAGTAATCGGTAAGTTAGAACTTCGTTTTTTTTTTACAGGTTAATGTATTTTGGGATCGCAAGTCACTGTCCATGGTGCTGAAACAGTTTAACTCTTGCAGCACCATGGACAGTGACTATCTCCTGACGTCGCGTACCGATAATTTTTTTGCCGGGATCGGCCAAAACGAGTTTGGCCGAACCCGGTGAAGTTCGGTACGCTTGTCCGGCTTCGCTCATCGCAAAGACACTCCGTTTGGATGTTCGGAAACAGAAAAGCACGTGGTGCTTTTCGGTTTTCATTCATCCTTTTCACTGCTGTTGCGCGAATCACGCTCGTCCAACGGAAGTGCTTCCGTGTGGTGCGCGTGATTTTCACGCACCCATTGACTTCAATGGGTGCGTGATGCGCGAAATACGCAGAGTTATTGAACCTGTCGCGCATTTTGCGCAGCAGACAAACGCTGCGCAAAAAGCACGGACTGTCTGTACTGCCCCATAGACTTGTATTGGTCCATGCGTGCCGCGTGAAAACCACGCGGCCCGCACGGACCGAATACACGCTCGTGTGAATCCCCCCTAAGAATCATTTCTGTTCCCTACCAGTTCATCCCTCTTTTTTCTTCAGCCCTCAGCTCGAAGAAATCCTTAAATTAATAAATGATGAAATAGGGGTTTCCTACCCACGTCCTCCAAAGAGGCCGCCATTTAAAACCTTTCAAAACCATTCCAAAAGGTCCCCTAAGGGTCAAAAATATTTTAGTGGGGGTGACACGCAGTGTAGATTCAAACGCAAGCAGGATGGTAACCCCTACTTCAGGAAGAAGTCACCCTTTCAAAGAAATCCTAACATGACGCCAAGGGAGAGGAGTGTCCAGTAGGTGGAAGACTAGGAAAGTTTGTTCACCTATGGCAAAAAACGTCCACAGACGCTTGGGTCAGATCCACCATGCAGAATGGCTACTCGCTGGAACTAAACACCGTTCCAAAGAACAGATTCTGTATAAACAGAGGAAGAAATCCTATTGCTCTCAGTCTTATTCAGGACTTCATAAGGAAGGGAGCATTGGAGGAAGTCCCGTATCATCTGTGGGGTCAGAGAGTGTACTCCCCTATCTTTGCCGTTCAAGCTATCAAGGCGGTACCCTGGGCAAGGGCACACATCCGAATGTTACAATCCAACATACTAAAAAATTGGGACAAGAGAATAGTGTCACTCGACACCTTAATATCACTGCCTCCGGATGTGAAACAGGACCTCCAGTGGTGGCTGGTACCCTACCATCTCGATCGAGGCAAATCTCTGAGACTAGTTCATCGGATACTCTTCACTACGGATGCCTCAGGCTCAGGCTTGTGTGCACATGTGGGAACATCATGGGTGTAAAAGAAATGGTCCAAACACGACAGCTGCCTTCATCCAACATGAAGGAGCTCAGGGCAATCAAACTAGCCCTATTACACTTTCAGGCTGTACTCCATCATAACGATGTACAAATTCAGTCGGACAACCTCCCCGCAGTGTTTTATAAAGAAGCAGGGGGGCACCAGAAGCAATTCTCTCAGAAAGGAATGCAGTCAGATTATGCGGAGGGCAGAACGCAATCTGAGATCAGTTTCCGCAGTCCACATTCGTGGAGTGTTGAATCTGAAAGTGGATTGGCTGAGCAGGAAACTGATTCACCCAGGAGAGTGGAGCTTGAATCCGGAAGTCTTCCTCCAAATCACCAGGAAGATGGGCAAACCATCTTTAGACGTCATGGTGACCGCAAAGAATGCCAAATTAAGGAAGTTCTGCTCCCTCAACAGGTCGGATCACCCATATGCCATAGACAGTTTATCGTTGAGTTAGGAAAAGACCTTCATATATGTCTCCCCCCCCCCCCCATCCCTCTAATTTCTCGGGTGTTGAGGAAAATAAGGGACGAGAAAGTGAAGGCCATAGCGATCATTCTTCATTGGCACAGAAGGGCATGGTTTCCGCTTGTGTTGAAACTCTCGAACGGCAACTTCTGGAAACTCCCATTACGTCCAAATCTCCTGTTACAGGAGGATTGGTTTCATCCCACGTTAGACAGGTTACAGTTAACGGCATGGAAACTGAACGACAATATCTAAAAAATAAGGGCTTCTCTGATGAAGTAGTTAATACCCTATTAGCCTCCAGGAAACCCAGTACGACAAAAATATATTCTCGAATATGGCTTATATTTTCAAAATGGTGTCAGGTCAATGACAGGTCACAAGATACAGTGTCCACAGTTTTACAGCTTCTGCAAGAGGGATACCAGAAAGGCCTCAAGCCCAATGCATTAAAAGTGCATTTAACGGCCATTAATGCCAATTCAGAGGGGAGGTTCTCCAACCATCCACTGATTACCAGATTGCTGAAAGCAGTTAAAAAATGAAGGCCATACTATCACAATCCTCTGCCCTCTTGGGAATTGCCCATTGTTTTGAAGCACGTCAGCCGTGCCCCATTTGAGCCGCTTCATAGTATAAGCCTTAAGCTTCTCTCATATAAAACCCTATTCTTAGTTATTACCTCCACAAGGCAGGTTGGCGAGTTGCAAGCTCTGTCCTGTAAAGAGCCTTATCTTAGGATTTTGCCCGAGTGTGTTATCCTTAGAACAATGCCAGGGATCTTACCAAAAGTACCATCCAGCTCCAACTTAAATCAAGAGATAGTTTTGCCGGTCCTATCAGTAGACTCAGCCTCTGATACCCCTATTGATTCACAATGCTTAGACGTAAAGAGGTCCCTACTTGCCTATCTAGAAATAACCGACCCTTTTAAACAATCCGAAGGGCTGTTTCTCCAATTTCAGGGGCCAAATAAGGGGGGAAAAGCTAGAAAAGCCTCACTAGCTAGATGGCTCAAAGAAATCATCAGGGACTGCTACTCATTGGAAGGCCTAGAGTCCTCCTTAGATATTTGGACCCACTCAACCATGTCCACATCCACATCATGGGCAGAAAGTTGCCATGTCCCCTTAGAACAAGTCTGCAAAACAGCCACCTGGTCTTCTTTCTCGACCTTCATTAAACACTATAGGCTCGACTTATTTTCTTTTGAAGGTTCTACCTTTGGCAGGAAAATACTAGTGGGAGCATCCAAAGCTTAACACCCCCCCCCCCCATATTCTTATTGCCTTAAGTGTGCTGCCGTGGGACGATATACGTTACGCTTTCTGAAGGGATTTGGGCTCTATTTAAGGTTACCTGGGACCTCCTAATTGTTTAATTGATTACTGCTGAGTAATATGTCTCTTCTATCCGGTCAGATGAAGTATCTTAACCCATAAGTGTGATGCCTACGGACTCCAGGAAATGAAAATTTCAGGTAAATTTTCCACTTAACGCCTTCCCGCAAAACGACGTGTCTGGTACATTGTAGTGCAAGGGGGAATGTATAGTGCGCGCACACGCGTCGAGCGCACTCCATACGATGCGGGTGTCGGCTGTGTTTTACAGCCGACACCCGAGACCAAATGCCAGGAACAGCGATCGCCCTGTTATTGGCTGCTTAACCAGTCAAATGCTGCGGTCAATCGCGACCGCAGCATCTGAGGCGTTGAACAGCTCATCGGCTCCCCCCCCCCCGTATGAGATCAGGGGGTGATGATGGATTTCATGGCAGCCCAGAGGCCTAATGAAGGCCTGTAAAAATTACAATATACTAACGTATTTCAGTATATCGTACCAGTGATCAATTGCTGGTTCAAGTCCCCTAGAGGGACTAATGAAATGTGTAAGAAAAAAAAAAAAAAAGTCAAATATAGATTTTAGTAGTGAAAAAAACATAAAAATGGAAAGTTAAAAAAAATCCCCTTTTCCCATTTTTCCTCTGAAGAAATGTAAAAAATAAAAAAAAGTTAACAAAATTAGTATCGCTGCATCCATAAAAGTCTGAACTATTAAACTATAGCATTATGTAATGTGCACGGTGAACGCCGTAAAATATAAAACATTTAAAACACCAAAATCTTTGTTTTTTGGTCAACTTATCTCCCCAAAATTTTCTTATAAAAAGTCATCACAAAATTATATGTACCAAAAAATAATACCGATAAAACTACAGCTCGTTCCGCAAAAAATGAGCCATCACACCTCTCGATCGATTAAAAAAATAAAAAAGTTATAGATCTCAAAATGTGGCGACAAAATCATTTTTTTTTTTTAAAACGTTTTTTTCTTTGTTTCAATTATTGTTTATTGAAGGTTTACAAGAAAAGGTAAACTGTACAGAAAACAATGCAAACAGCAGTCGGGGGCATTCCCCGTAAATCGAATCATAACAGACAAATATATTCCAGATATTGCCACATGTCAAAAAAGCAAAAATCAATAAGGAAGGAATAAAAGGGAGGGATAGAAAGAAAGAGCGAAAAGAGGGGGAAAGGCAGGAGAATGAGGGTCAGGTGTCCTCTAGGCAAAATGGACCTAAGAGCTCGTCCCAAGGTATCTGCGCCATGGCTGCCAAACTTGAAGGAAGAGCTCCTCCTTATCTGAGACCATACAGTGTAAACGGTCATTGACCATAATCCAATTCAGTTTAGTCTTAACCAGATGAAGAGGAATCACAGGACTTTTCCAAGATGTACACTACCGTTCAAAAGTTTAGGGTCACTTAGAAATGTCCTTATTTTTGAAAGAAAAGCACAGTTTTTTTCAATGAAGATAACATTAAATTAATCAGAAATACACTCTATACATTGTTAATGTGCTAAATGACTATTCTAGCTGCAAACGTCTGGTTTTTAATGCAATATCTACATAGGTGTATAGAGGCCCATTTCCAGCAGCCATAATTCCAGTGTTCTAATGGTACATTGTGTTTGCTAACTGTGTTAGAAGGCTAATGGATGATTAGAAAACACTTGAAAACCCTTGTGCAATTATGTTAGCACCGCTGTAAACAGTTTTGCTGTTTAGAGGAGCTATAAAACTGACCTTCCTTTGAGCTAGTTGAGAATCTGGAGCATTACATTTGTGGGTTCGGTTAAAGAGAGCTTTCATGTGAAACTCGACAGTCTATTCTTGTTCTTAGAAATGAAGGCTATTCCATGCGAGAAATTGCCAAGAAACTGAAGATTTCCTACAACGGTGTGTACTACTCCCTTCAGAGGACAGCACAAACAGGCTCTAACCAGAGTAGAAAGAGAAGTGGGAGGCCCTGCTGCACAACTGAGCAGCAAGACAAGTACATTAGAGTCTCTAGTTTGTGAAATAGATGCCTCACAGGTCCTCAACTGGCAGGTTCATTAAATAGTACCTGCAAATTAATATAAATAATATGGGCAAAAGCACACAGACATTGGACAGAGGAAGATTGGAAAAAAGTGTTATGGACAGACGAATCGAAGTTTGAGGTGTTTGGATCACACAGAAGAACATTTGTGAGATGCAGAACAACTGAAAAGATGCTGGAAGAGTGCCTGACGCCATCTGTCAAGCATGGTGGAGGTAATGTGATGGTATGGGGTTGCTTTGGTGCTGGTAAAGTGGGAGATTTGTACAAGGTAAAAGGGATTTTGAATAAGGAAGGCTATCACTCCATTTTGCAACGCCATGCCATACCCTGTGGACAGCGCTTGATTCGAGCCAATTTCATCCTACAACAGGACAATGACCCAAAGCACACCTCCAAATTATGCAAGATCTGCAATGCAGTAATTATTTCAAATAAAAATCATTATTTCTAACCTTGTCAATGTCTTGACTATATTTTCTAGTCATTCTAGTCTGTTTTTCTATAGAGTCAATGAAAAACGGCTCCAAAAACGGCTCAAGAAATGATATGCACTTCATTTTCGTGGGCGTAAAAAAACGCTCAGTCATAATAAGAACGTTGTTTTTCCCATTGAAATCAATGGGCAGATGTTTGGAGTGGTTCTGCCTCCAATTTTTCAGCCGTTTACGGCCCGAAAAATGGCTGAAAATAAGCCATGTGCACATACCCTAAGGGTATGTTCACACACAAACTCAAAAGAAAACAGCTCCTGATTTTCAGACGTTTTTTATGGCACTCGCGATTTTCGCGGCGTTTTTCGTGGTGTTTTTTATGGACATTTTTGGAGCTGTTTTTTATAGAGTCTATGAAAAACCGCTCCAAAAACGTCAGAAGAAGTGACAGGCACTTCTGTTTTGCTGCCGTTTTTTTACACGGCCGTTTTGAAAAAACGGCCCATAGGAACACAACGCCGTTTTTCCCATTGCATTCAATGGGCAGATGTTTGGAGGCGTTCTGTTTCCAATTTTTCTGCCGTTTTTCCGCCGTTTAGCCCATGTGAACATACCCGAATTGTTATGGGGTTTCGTGTTTTTTTTTCTGAGATAACTGTTCCATGCTTCAGAATCTAAAAAACGTGATAATCCAGCATTGACTTTTACTGTATATATATATATATATATATATATATATATATATATATATAGTACTTTGTTAAACTATATTAACAGTGTGATATAGTAATATACTGAGACTTACCAGGAGCAATATTAAAAAAAAGCCCTTTATTGTACATTTCCTGATTGTCCTATGGCAGCACACTTATTAAGATACTTCACCTGACTGGATAGAAGAGACATATTACTCAGCAGTAATCAATTAAACAATTAGGAGGTCCCAGGTAGTCTTAAATAGAGCCCAAATCCCTTCAGAAAGCGTATTTTTTCTCTTCTAGGAACATGGATAGTTGAAGACATCTATACCATAATGCTTTATACGGAGGGGATTCCTCTGTCCCTAAGCTGCGACCCAAGAGGACATGGGGGGGGGGCTGTATACTGGGGTTTCCGCAGTACCTCGGCCTGGCTTCTAAAAATCTTACCTGGAGGTAATGAGAAGCCACGCTTCCAGTTTGGAGTGGCATACAGATTTTACCTGTCCCTCGGCTCCTAGACGTGGATCCCATACACCTCCAGACGGGTGTCCCAAGATGGCCACCGCCGACCTAAGGTGTACGCTGGATTCCGGCGAGAATGGAAGTCTCGCGGGATCCCGGCAGTTCAAGAAAGGACCGCGAATCCGGGGCTACGGTGCTGGTTCCACTGCTCGAACCTGGAGATTAAGGTAACCCGAACTTTCATCGTGTTAATGTGAGAAGAGTTTTGCTTCCTTGAGGCCACTTACAGATAAGATTGTAAATTGCATGCCTTTTTTCCCCAGATGGCAAGTCCTGCATCTCAAGGGAAACGTAAAAGGAAATCCAAGCACAATATGTGTAAACAGTGGCGTAGCGGCTGCTACGGGGCCAGTCCCATGTGGGGGCCCGTGTCGCCCACCGGCACGGGCCCCCACCATGGCCGGAGGCTCCGCTAGCTGCCGCTATGGCTGCTACAGCGCGACGCCACTGAACACTACAGCAGAGGAGGGAGGTATCTCCCCGCTCTGCCATTAAACAAAAGACATGTATCCCCTATCCACAGGATAGAGGATACATGTGTGATCGCTGGCATTGGGAGAACGGGGGACTGAAAGTCCCCTGAAGTTCTCCATCACAAACCTCGGACTTCCGGGGTCTGTGTCGGCAGCTCCATAGAAATGAATGGAGCGCCGGTCGCGCTTGTGCGCATGCGTGACCAGCGCTCCTTTCATTTTTATTGAACTGCACAGACGCCGGAAGTCAGAGGTTAGTCATGGAGAACTTGGGGGGACTTTCGGTCCCCCGTTCTCCCTATCGCTGCCAGCGATCACACATGTATCCCCTATCCTATGGATAGGGGATACATGTCTTTTGTAGGACACACTGTAGGTCAGATTTTTTTGGGGGGTTGGGGCTGCATAGCGTTACCTACAGGGGGGGCTGTATAGCGTTACCTACAGGGGGCTGTATAGCGTTACCTACAGGGGGGCGGTATAGCGTTACCTACAGGGGGGGCTGTATGGCATTAGCACCATACTGCCCCCCCTGTAGAGAACGCCATACAGAGTCCCCCCCTGTAGATAATGCTATACAGCCCCCCCTGTAGATAACACTATACAGCCCCCTTTGTAGATAACGCCATACAAACCCCCCTGTAGATAACGCCATACAGAGTCCCCCCTGTAGCTGCAGAATTTTTGTGTGATGAGTCTCTGGATGTCTTGAAGTGTTCTTCCAGATCCCCGGCTCTCTCTAATATGGTGCATAGAACCCTCTGGATCAAGCAATGGACAGGGGACGTGCCATCTAAGAATCATTTCTGTTCCCTACCAGTTCATCCCTCTTTTCTCTTCAGCCCTCAGCTCGAAGAAATCCTTAAATTAATAAATGATGAAATAGGGGTTTCCTACCCACGTCCTCCAAAGAGGCCGCCATTTAAAACCTTTCAAAACCATTCCAAAAGGTCCCCTAAGGGTCAAAAATATTTTAGTGGGGGTGACACGCAGTGTAGATTCAAACGCAAGCAGGATGGTAACCCCTACTTCAGGAAGAAGTCACCCTTTCACAGAAATCCTAACATGACGCCAAGGGAGAGGAGTGTCCAGTAGGTGGAAGACTAGGAAAGTTTGTTCACCTATGGCAAAAAACGTCCACAGACGCTTGGGTCAGATCCACCATGCAGAATGGCTACTCGCTGGAACTAAACACCGTTCCAAAGAACAGATTCTGTATAAACAGAGGAAGAAATCCTATTGCTCTCAGTCTTATTCAGGACTTCATAAGGAAGGGAGCATTGGAGGAAGTCCCGTATCATCTGTGGGGTCAGAGAGTGTACTCCCCTATCTTTGCCGTTCAAGCTATCAAGGCGGTACCCTGGGCAAGGGCACACATCCGAATGTTACAATCCAACATACTAAAAAATTGGGACAAGAGAATAGTGTCACTCGACACCTTAATATCACTGCCTCCGGATGTGAAACGGGACCTCCAGTGGTGGCTGGTACCCTACCATCTCGATCGAGGCAAATCTCTGAGACTAGTTCATCGGATACTCTTCACTACGGATGCCTCAGGCTCAGGCTGGTGTGCACATGTGGGAACATCATGGGTGTAAAAGAAATGGTCCAAACACGACAGCTGCCTTCATCCAACATGAAGGAGCTCAGGGCAATCAAACTAGCCCTATTACACTTTCAGGCTGTACTCCATCATAACGATGTACAAATTCAGTCGGACAACCTCCCCGCAGTGTTTTATAAACAAGCAGGGGGGCACCAGAAGCAATTCTCTCAGAAAGGAATGCAGTCAGATTATGCGGAGGGCAGAACGCAATCTGAGATCAGTTTCCGCAGTCCACATTCGTGGAGTGTTGAATCTGAAAGTGGATTGGCTGAGCAGGAAACTGATTCACCCAGGAGAGTGGAGCTTGAATCCGGAAGTCTTCCTCCAAATCACCAGGAAGATGGGCAAACCATCTTTAGACGTCATGGTGACCGCAAAGAATGCCAAATTAAGGAAGTTCTGCTCCCTCAACAGGTCGGATCACCCATATGCCATAGACAGTTTATCGTTGAGTTAGGAAAAGACCTTCATATATGTCTCCCCCCCCCCCCCCATCCCTCTAATTTCTCGGGTGTTGAGGAAAATAAGGGACGAGAAAGTGAAGGCCATAGCGATCATTCTTCATTGGCACAGAAGGGCATGGTTTCCGCTTGTGTTGAAACTCTCGAACGGCAGCTTCTGGAAACTCCCATTACGTCCAAATCTCCTGTTACAGGAGGATCGGTTTCATCCCACGTTAGACAGGTTACAGTTAACGGCATGGAAACTGAACGACAATATCTAAAAAATAAGGGCTTCTCTGATGAAGTAGTTAATACCCTATTAGCCTCCAGGAAACCCAGTACGACAAAAATATATTCTCGAATATGGCTTATATTTTCAAAATGGTGTCAGGTCAATGACAGGTCACAAGATACAGTGTCCACAGTTTTACAGTTTCTGCAAGAGGGATACCAGAAAGGCCTCAAGCCCAATACATTAAAAGTGCATTTAACGGCCATTAATGCCAATTCAGAGGGGAGGTTCTCCAACCATCCACTGATTACCAGATTGCTGAAAGCAGTTAAAAAATGAATGCCATACTATCACAATCCTCTGCCCTCTTGGGAATTGCCCATTGTTTTGAAGCACGTCAGCCGTGCCCCATTTGAGCCGCTTCATAGTATAAGCCTTAAGCTTCTCTCATATAAAACCCTATTCTTAGTTATTACCTCCACAAGGCAGGTTGGCGAGTTGCAAGCTCTGTCCTGTAAAGAGCCTTATCTTAGGATTTTGCCCGAGTGTGTTATCCTTAGAACAATGCCAGGGATCTTACCAAAAGTACCATCCAGCTCCAACTTAAATCAAGAGATAGTTTTGCCGGTCCTATCAGTAGACTCAGCCTCTGATACCCCTATTGATTCACAATGCTTAGACGTAAAGAGGTCCCTACTTGCCTATCTAGAAATAACCGACCCTTTTAAACAATCCGAAGGGCTGTTTCTCCAATTTCAGGGGCCAAATAAGGGGGGAAAAGCTAGAAAAGCCTCACTAGCTAGATGGCTCAAAGAAATCATCAGGGACTGCTACTCCTTGGAAGGCCTAGAGTCCTCCTTAGATATTTGGACCCACTCAACCATGTCCACATCCACATCATGGGCAGAAAGTTGCCATGTCCCCTTAGACCAAGTCTGCAAAACAGCCACCTGGTCTTCTTTCTCGACCTTCATTAAACACTATAGGCTCGACTTATTTTCTTTTGAAGGTTCTACCTTTGGCAGGAAAATACTAGTGGGAGCATCCAAAGCTTAACACCCCCCCCCCCCATATTCTTATTGCCTTAAGTGTGCTGCCGTGGGACGATATACGTTACGCTTTCTGAAGGGATTTGGGCTCTATTTAAGGTTACCTGGGACCTCCTAATTGTTTAATTGATTACTGCTGAGTAATATGTCTCTTCTATCCGGTCAGATGAAGTATCTTAACCCATAAGTGTGATGCCTACGGACTCCAGGAAATGAAAATTTCAGGTAAATTTTCCACTTAACGCCTTCCCGCAAAACGACGTGTCTGGTACATTGTAGTGCAAGGGGGAATGTATAGTGCGCGCACACGCGTCGAGCGCACTCCATACGATGCGGGTGTCGGCTGTGTTTTACAGCCGACACCCGAGACCAAATGCCAGGAACAGCGATCGCCCTGTTATTGGCTGCTTAACCAGTCAAATGCTGCGGTCAATCGCGACCGCAGCATCTGAGGCGTTGAACAGCTCATCGGCTCCCCCCCCCCCCCCCGTATGAGATCAGGGGGTGATGATGGATTTCATGTTAGCCCAGAGGCCTAATGAAGGCCTGTAAAAATTACAATATACTAACGTATTTCAGTATATCGTACCAGTGATCAATTGCTGGTTCAAGTCCCCTAGAGGGACTAATGAAATGTGTAAGAAAAAAAAAAAAAAAGTCAAATATAGATTTTAGTAGTGAAAAAAACATAAAAATGGAAAGTTAAAAAAAATCCCCTTTTCCCATTTTTCCTCTGAAGAAATGTAAAAAATAAAAAAAAGTTAACAAAATTAGTATCGCTGCATCCATAAAAGTCTGAACTATTAAACTATAGCATTATGTAACGTGCACGGTGAACGCCGTAAAATATAAAACATTTAAAACACCAAAATCTTTGTTTTTTGGTCAACATATCTCCCCAAAATTTTCTTATAAAAAGTCATCACAAAATTATATGTACCAAAAAATAATACCGATAAAACTACAGCTCGTTCCGCAAAAAATGAGCCATCACACCTCTCGATCGATTAAAAAAATAAAAAAGTATAGATCTCAAAATGTGGCGACAAAATCATTTTTTTTTTTTAAAACGTTTTTTTCTTTGTTTCAATTATTGTTTATTGAAGGTTTACAAGAAAAGGTAAACTGTACAGAAAACAATGCAAACAGCAGTCGGGGGCATTCCCCGTAAATCGAATCATAACAGACAAATATATTCCAGATATTGCCACATGTCAAAAAAGCAAAAATCAATAAGGAAGGAATAAAAGGGAGGGATAGAAAGAAAGAGCAAAAAGAGGGGGAAAGGCAGGAGAATGAGGGTCAGGTGTCCTCTAGGCAAAATGGACCTAAGAGCTCGTCCCAAGGTATCTGCGCCATGGCTGCCAAACTTGAAGGAAGAGCTCCTCCTTATCTGAGACCATACAGTGTAAACGGTCATTGACCATAATCCAATTCAGTTTAGTCTTAACCAGATGAAGAGGAATCACAGGACTTTTCCAAGATGTACACTACCGTTCAAAAGTTTAGGGTCACTTAGAAATGTCCTTATTTTTGAAAGAAAAGCACAGTTTTTTTCAATGAAGATAACATTAAATTAATCAGAAATACACTCTATACATTGTTAATGTGCTAAATGACTATTCTAGCTGCAAACGTCTGGTTTTTAATGCAATATCTACATAGGTGTATAGAGGCCCATTTCCAGCAGCCATAATTCCAGTGCTCTAATGGTACATTGTGTTTGCTAACTGTGTTAGAAGGCTAATGTATGATTAGAAAACACTTGAAAACCCTTGTGCAATTATGTTAGCACCGCTGTAAACAGTTTTGCTGTTTAGAGGAGCTATAAAACTGACCTTCCTTTGAGCTAGTTGAGAATCTGGAGCATTACATTTGTGGGTTCGGTTAAAGAGAGCTTTCATGTGAAACTCGACAGTCTATTCTTGTTCTTAGAAATGAAGGCTATTCCATGCGAGAAATTGCCAAGAAACTGAAGATTTCCTACAACGGTGTGTACTACTCCCTTCAGAGGACAGCACAAACAGGCTCTAACCAGAGTAGAAAGAGAAGTGGGAGGCCCTGCTGCACAACTGAGCAGCAAGACAAGTACATTAGAGTCTCTAGTTTGTGAAATAGATGCCTCACAGGTCCTCAACTGGCAGGTTCATTAAATAGTACCTGCAAATTAATATAAATAATATGGGCAAAAGCACACAGACATTGGACAGAGGAAGATTGGAAAAAAGTGTTATGGACAGACGAATCGAAGTTTGAGGTGTTTGGATCACACAGAAGAACATTTGTGAGATGCAGAACAACTGAAAAGATGCTGGAAGAGTGCCTGACGCCATCTGTCAAGCATGGTGGAGGTAATGTGATGGTCTGGGGTTGCTTTGGTGCTGGTAAAGTGGGAGATTTGTACAAGGTAAAAGGGATTTTGAATAAGGAAGGCTATCACTCCATTTTGCAACGCCATGCCATACCCTGTGGACAGCGCTTGATTCGAGCCAATTTCATCCTACAACAGGACAATGACCCAAAGCACACCTCCAAATTATGCAAGATCTGCAATGCAGTAATTATTTCAAATAAAAATCATTATTTCTAACCTTGTCAATGTCTTGACTATATTTTCTAGTCATTTTGCAACTCATTTGATAAATATAAGTGTGAGTTTTCATGGAAAACACAAAATTGTCTGGGTGACCCAAAACTTTTGAACGGTAGTGTAGCTATAGCAATTTTGGCTGCCAGGAAAAGAAAGTATACAAATTTATGAGAGGCTCTAGATAGTCCAGGGTCTCATTAAGTAATACCTGTCTGGGAGAATGTCAAGTTAATCTGAGTTATAGAATATAACATATTAAAGATTCGTCACCAAAACCGGCGTACCCTCAGGAAACCCCACCATATGTGCAGAGGGTTTCCCACACATCCACAGTGTCTGAAGCAAGAAAATGAGGCAGAAGGGAACATCTTGGCCAGTCTGGAGGGAACTAAGTACCATCGTAAAAATACTTTATAATTGGCTTCGACCAGCAAAGCGTTAATGGAGATTTTCGCAGTACGTTCTGCCATATCTTGCCATTCGCTAACAGTAAAGGATGTGTGTAAGTCCCTCTCCCACACAGCCATATGACAGCCTGTCGGATGGAGAAACCGAAAATGAGTAAATATTAGAGAAGAGATGATGACCACTAGAATTATTCAAACATAAGTTCTCAAATACGGATGTACTCTGCAGAACCGAAGTAGGTTTAAATTAGGCCATAAAATGGTGAATCTGGTAAAAGCAAAAAATCTCAGAGTCTGGCATGGGGTGGATGGACTGGTAAAAATAACAGGGTTTTACACCTAGTCTATCACAAAAGTGTCCAATTCGGTATAGATTTTTATCCAGCCACCATTGAAACGCTGACGGTTGCATTCCAGGAGCAAAAATAGGTTTAGCAAATAAACTGGCTGCAGGTGTGTGAACAGAACAGAGTCGGAACCTAACTTATCCCACAGCGCCAAGGAAGAGGAGAGTGTATATATGATTAGATCATATCAAGTGCTAGAGCTCAGTACAAATTGTACGGTGCAAACCAGTGAACAATAACTATTATAATGCGGGGAGGAAGGGAGGAACAAGTGAAATTGGGGAAGCGGCAAGGAATATGAGGAATGTTGAAGGGAAACCACTGGTAAACAGGCACTCGGCTCAGCAATATGTAAAAAGATCAAAATTTATTATCAATTAGTTAAAAAACAGAAAGTAGCACTAAGTGCGACCTTGTATCAATATGGACAATTAAACACAAAATAACAATACATACAATAGACAAACAGAAATAGACACCACAGGCCCGGCCAGGTCACTAATAACTAGCTCACATAAATCGTCAATGATAATTCAAAGGATTGTAACATCAAATTCAAGATCAAGTATTTGAAATGTGGTGAGCTAATAATAGACCCGTTCAATAAAGGGCAGTGTGCAGATCATGCGTTTGATTAGTCGATGTGTTCCACATATTAATCAAAAGTTGTATCAGCTGTGGATACAGGATGGATCTAACCTATTAATATACCACATAGGTATATTCACGTGTGTAACCTATGTATCTCACTATATGAGCATACAATGAAAAAATGCAATCAGTGTGTATAACCTATGGATCTAGCTGCAGGAGAATATAATGAAAGAATGCAAGTATTGCATAAACATAGCATACAGATTATAACCAGCAAAGTTTGTTCAACAGCACGTCAGATTATATACTTATCGCCAATAATTGTGGCTTCAGAAGGGTAGATCGACATGTTATCATTAGATTTCATATATGCTGTCAATTTCTTTGGTTGCAAGCTTTTGTGCTTTTTCAAAGTCCGTATTGTAACCGGCATCCAGGCTGGAACTACAAGGAAGCCCAGAAGGCAGTAGTGGTTTTTAGAGGGAAACAGTTATTTGTTCCAATGGAGAGAGTTCCTTGGTAGACCATGTGTCATATGGATTAAAGACAAGCAGGATAGAGCTAGCTGCGTGTATATCGGCCCCATCTCTCTGACCATCAGGCTCTCAGATCGTCAGGCTCTCATCGGCATAAAGGTTATAAGTTTCAAGCATATATATGTAGCAAGCGGTTCACAGGTGAGTCCACACACTGCTCGGCATGTGATGTCACAAACAGGGTGACTTCCTCAGAGCGTAACAACACCATCAATGATCACCTATTTAGATAGACTGGCAACCAATCAGAGACCAGGATCGCCGTCATTCAATTCAATCCTAGGTGCACAGTATGATATTAGGTAAGTATACAAATTCACTTTTGTGTTAATACTCAATTCCAAATCATCGTTAGGTGGATATCTAGAAAATAAAACATAAAAGAAAAAAGAAAAAGAAGAAAAAAGGGAAGAAAATAGAAATTTGAATGGGAACACACATAAGAGGGAGATGCAGGCTGGGTCCCGGGAGTCCGACCACACAACAATAAAGTCGTGTGAACAGAGTCCCGGGACCCATACCGCATCAAAGAAACATGTCATTTAAGTTCATTATTTAAACCCAGGGGATTAATGGTTTTAAGGGTATAGATCCACATGCTCTACTTCTATAGTAGCAAACAATCACGGTTGCCGCCCCTGTTTCCTCTAGGGAGTTGGTAAATAGCAATGAATGATAATCCTTCTGGCGATGGTTTATGATATTCTTTAAAATGCATGGCTAGGGGACTCTTTTCTTCTCCCTTCCTTATATCCCTTATATGTTCAGAAATTCTCAGCTGTACTTCCCTTATTGTTTTCCCAACGTAAATTTTTTTACAGGGACAGTATATTATATAAACGACCATCGAAGAGCGGCATTTGAGAAATATTCGTACATTCAATTCTTTACGACCACAAGATTCTGAGAATACATTTGATATTTTTACAAAAAGGTGGTCTGTGTTTGGGCTTCAGCCATAACAACTGGTCTACAGGAACATCCGGAGTAGCTGCCTGTTCAATAGGAATCCAACGTGTTTGGTTACTTATACTGTGGAGTGAGACTAAGGGTGTCAGACAAGCAGCATAGTAGTATTTAGTGAGGTTCAGTAAACCCAAACCCCCAGAAACTTTAGGATCATATAGAGTACTTTGTGGCACTCCACATCGTATAGGACCCCATACGAAGGACAATATAAGCCTTTGAAGGTCTTTTAAATAGGGGGCAGGGACATCTATTGGTAAAGTGCGGAAGAAGTATAGGATTCTGGGAAGAACCGTCATTTTGACAGCTGCTATCCTACCAAACCAGGAAAGAGGCATAGAAGCCCAGTGCAAACATTCGGTTTTCAATTTTTGTTTGAGAGGGAGGAAATTTGTGTGAAAAAGGGTGGAATAGCAAGGAGTGAGGTGAACCCCCAGATAGGAGATTTGATCTTCCTTCCATCTCAGCTCAAAGTTCAATTGTATCTACTTGGCCATGGAATGTGGAACGCTGATGTTCAAAACCTCAGACTTACCATGGTTGACCTTCAATCCCGAGACCCGGGAAAATTGGTCTAAAACGTGATAGAGATTCGGGAGGGAAGTAAGGGGGGACGATAATACCGATAAGATGTTGTCTGCATAAAGTTCACATTTATGTGTCTGACCCCTAACCTCAACTCCTTTTATGTTTTTCATCCTTATCAGGTGGGCCAGGGGCTCAATAGCCAAGACAAAAAGGATAGGGGATAGAGGGAACCCCGGTCTCATCCCCCGGGCTATGGATATACGGTCTGAGAAGAATCCCTTGATCATTACCTGGGCAGATGGAGCCGAATATAGACTACTCAAAAGGGTAATAAATTTATCACCAAACCCCCAACGCCTCAGGACAAAAAATAAGTAGTCCCAGGTCAGAGAATCAAAAGCCTTATGCAGGTCCAGTGACAGGCACAGTGCTCCCGTTTTCCGCGCTCCATCACAGTGTGAACGAACAAGGGATATAAGATCAATGATACTTCTAGTCTGATCAGCCGCTTGTCTGTTTGGAACTAAACCCACCTAATCCGGGTGAATGTATTGTTCTAGAAAGGCATGGAGTCTCGTGGCCAAGATTTTAGTGAAAATCTTCATGTCAACATTAATTAATGATTGTGGCCTATAATTTTGACAAGAAGAGAGGTCTTTACCTGATCATTGAGATGTATGCCCTGAGGGCTTCAGGTCCAGGAGGACTACCATCCCTCAAGAGGATGACCAAGTGAGGGGCCAAAACATCCGCAAATTAATTATAGTAGAGATTAGAGAATCCATCTGGTCCTAGGGGATTTAGCTGGTTTGAGGGATTTAATCGTAGCTAAAACTTCCTGAGTCGATATAGAGGCCTCCATATTATCCTTTTGGGGGTCTGTTAGTACGGGCAAGGACATATCCTTAAATAATGTATCAGCTTTCACTGCATCTAGCTGGGGATTTATACAGGGAGGAATAGAATGAAAAGAAACTATTGAGAACTTCTGTAGGGTGCTGCGTGAGATTACCGTTCGCTAACCTTAGCTTAGGGATCATAAAATTACAAGAAAATGGAGCAAGTTTCTGAGCTAAGAGGGTGCTGGCTTTGTCACTTTGGGCAAAAAAATCGATATGTGTCCAACGAATGTGACGTTCTGCGATAGTCGTAAGGCATAAGTTAAGTTCAGTACGGGCATCTTGAATTTTAGACCGCAAATCTGTATCTGCCTCCTGCTGTCCAACTAAAGCTAAATAAGTTGCTTTCTTATCCTTAGGAGTTTGGTCTCTAGTTCTTTTTAGACGTGAGGCAATCTGAATAAGTTTCTCTCTAAGGGTAGATTTATGGGCCTCCCAGTTAATAGCTGGGGAAGTGTCAGTCGTGCAGTTGATTTGTAAATACTGTTCAAAACTGTTCTTTTGAATATTTGGGGGTTTGTCAGAAGGGACACATTCAAATGCCATGAGCAAGACCGAGGTTTAAGCCAGAAGCAATCCAATGTAAACAACACCAAGTCATGATCTGACCACGAAATGGGATGTATTTTGGCCTGGAGTAGGCTATTTAAAAGCTGAGATGGAAGGAATAGATGGTCTATACGAGTGTAAATGAATGGGCATGAGAATAAGGGTATGTTCACACGACTTTTTTTCAGGCCGTATACGGCCGAAAAACGGCCAAAAAATCGGAAGCAGAATGCCTCCAAACATCTGCCATTGATTTCAATGGGAAAAACGGCGTTCTGTTCCGACGGGGCGTTTTTTTACGCAGCCGTTTTGAAAAACAGCCACGTAAAAAAACACCTGCGAAAAAGAAGTGCATGTCACTTCTTAGGCCCTTTTTGGAGCCGTTTTTCATTTAACTCTATAGAAAAACAGCTCCAAAAATGGCAGTGAAAAACGCAATTTGCTTAAAAAATGGCTGAAAATCAGGAGCTGTTTTCCCTTGAAAACAGCTCCGTATTTTCAAATGTCTTTTAGTAAGCGTGTGAACATACCCTTATAGGTATAATCCCTGGTGGAGAGATTGGCAGATCTCCAGGCATCAACAAAATCATGGGAGTGTAAGGGCGGATCCACACGAACGTGATTTTTGTCCGTGCAGCCTGCGTGGTATTCACGCGGGTCGCACGGACCTATACAAGTCTATGGGGCAGTGCAGACAGTCAAGTGAGTCCGCTGCGTAAAACCAATGACATGTTCTATATTTAGGCGTTTTTCGCGCATCACGCACCCATTGAAGTCAATGGGTGCGTGAAAATCACGCATGCCCCACGGAAGCACTTCCGTGGGACAAGCGTTATTCGCGCAACAGCAGTAAAAGAATGAATGTAAACAGAAAAGCACGCAGCTGCGCATCCATATGAACAGGACACACGGAGCTGACACGCTGCTGCCACGCGCGCAAAACTCAGGGTTTTGTGCGCGCGCTAAACGCTCATGTTCGTGTGAATCCATCCTAAGAGTTTGGCTAATTGCAACCCTTGTTTAGGGGAGGGGCAAAGGGAGGAGGAACCTGCGACCGTTTTGTAAAGTAGTTGATCCAATGCTACATTAGAATCCCCACCCAAAAACACTTTACCAAGGCAATGAGGAAGTAAATGTCTAAACATGGCATTGAAAAACTTATTTGGCCCCCGTTTGGTGCGTAATAAGAAATAAATGTGACCTGAGTGTCCTGTAGTGTACCATTTCCGAGCAAATACCTGCCCTCAGGATCAGTCACCGTGGTTTGATGTGTGAAGGGAAGATTTCTTTTGAAAAAGATGCCCACTCAGCTCCTCTTCTCCGCAGCAACCGCCGGGTAATGCAAAGGATAATGATTATGATTATGCACAAATCTAGGACAAGAGCTAGTGGAGAAATGCAGTTCTTGCAGAAACACAACATCACAATGCAAGGATTTATACATTTGGAAAGCTTGTCGCCGTTTAGTCGGCAAATTGAGTCCTTGAACATTGTGAGTGACAATATTAAAGGAGGACGGAGAGTCAGCCATGACCTAAATGTTCACAGAAAGCACAATTCCTAAGACACTCGACCATCACACGAAGGGGACAGCAAAGGAGGGGAGAGGAGCAAAAGTAAAAGAGAACAATAATCATATATTATTTTGGTACATATAGCAAGATGTAAAGCAACGCCCAAATAGGACCATGGGGGATGTTGAGAGAGTACCACCCCAAGAACAATATAATATCAGTGGGGTCTCTCAAGATCCCAAGGAGGGCATAGCATCAACCAATGGAAGGGTTGGCCCTCAATAGCTCAGCCCATATCTAGCTGAAGGACCACAGCAAAAAAAATACCACAGTAGTAAAGGCAATATCAATGTAAAATTAAACGTTAAAACGGCAAAGGGAACTAGTATGTGGAGAAAGTTCCAGTCACAGGATCCCATGAGGAGAGCAGCCAGATGACATCAAGGATTTGCAAGTTCAGGTATTAGAAGCTGAGGGTCTGGCTGAAGATCTGGAGCTCCAGAGCGGTTGAAGACGTGCTGTAGAAGAGGAGGAAGCAGGCGGTCAAGTTTTTTTTTCTTTAAAAGTAGTAAAATATAAAAAACCTATATAAATTTGGTACCACCGTAATCGTATTGAGCCACAGAATAAAGTTAAGTTGTCGTTTTTACCGCACAATGAAAGCCGTAAAAACGAAACCCAAAAAACAATTGAGGAATCTTAGTTTTTTCCAATTTCAGCACGCAAATAATTTTTTTCAGTTTTCCAGTACATTATATGGTACTTTAAATACTACCAATAGAAACTACAACTCATCCTGCAAAAAAATAAGCCCTCACACCGCTCTATTAACGGAAAAATAAAAGAGTTATGGCTCTTGGAAGGTGGCGAGTGAAAAATGAAAATGAAAAATCAAGAAATGTCTGCGGCGGGAAGGGTTTAAAGGAACAGTGTTACCACAATTTTTTTTTTAATATGTTAAAGATGTTAGTGCTTTATTAAAAACGTTTGGATTAATTTGTGTGTTTGTGTGTTACTTTTTCTTATTTTTACACTTTTTCTTCCCTATGGGGGCTGCCATTTTTTTTTCCATTTCTGTATGTGTCGATTAACGACACATACAGACATGGAATACGGCAGCCACAGTCCCATAGGGACTGCGAACGGGTCCCATCCCATCCACTTCTGTGTACGCCGTCTGTGTGGGAACTGCGCATGTGCCGCTCCCACACAGTCCAATTTGAAATGCGCGCCGTCCGGCGCCATTTTCCTGTGGACCGGAAGTCGCGGCCGGACAGTAAGATTACTACTTCCGGTCGCGGCTTCCGGACTTGTGCACTTGGACCAGCGGCAGCAGACGGAGCGGACGGGCCGGAGGGAGCCGCGGCGGCAGGAGCAGGTAAGAGATTTCTATGTATGTTCGTGTTTGTGTGTGTTTACTACTGTATGTAAACCTACTACACTGTGTGTTAGCTCAAAAAATGGCGACACACAGTGTAGGAGGTTAGACCGTTCAATCCCCTCGTTTATCCCGGCACTAGCCAGGATAAAGGAGGGGGGGATTCTCAGAGCTCACTAGAGCGAGTGCTTTTTACCCAATTTTGCAGCAAAAAGCAATGTGGTTGCTTTACCACATGCAATGCTGCAATTTTGGGAATAGCTCCATCTAGTGACCAGCAATGGGAAATATTATAAATTAGAATCTAATTTATAATATTTCCTGACTCGTGAAAAAAATAAAAAAAATGTGAACAATGTTTAAACACCTACACACTAAATGTTTAATTAAAAAAAAAAAAACATGTTTTGCTGGCAACACATTCCCTTTAAAATGTTTACCCTCTTAAGGACCGGGCCAATTTAGACTTTTTGAGTTTTTGATCAATGTAGCTGTATGAGACATTTTTGCGGGACAAGTTGTGCTTTATGTAGGTGCCATTTTTCGGTACATATACATTTATTTTAGCCAAAATGCAGTTTTTGTTTTTTCTTTTTACAGCATACACCATTTATCATAAATTAAGCTATACATTTGTTGTGCAGGTTGTTACGGTCGTGACGATACCAAATATGTGCATATTATTTTATGCTTTGGGACTTATATTTAATAACGTTTATTTACTGTAAAAAATGCATTTGTGTGTATTTTTTTACAGATTTTTTTTAGTGTTACATTTTCCCCATCACGGGGGGATTCTTAATTTAGATTTTTTTGTTTTACATTTATTTATTGTACTGGTGTGTGTATACGTGTGTGTATGTGTGTGTGTATATATATATATATATATATATATATATATATATATATATATACCAGTACGCCTGTGAACTGATAGTACACAGGCAGTTGTTATGTCTGCCCATATAAGTTATGTCCCTTAATCGCGTCGCAGGGATTTCCCCTTCACTCTTTCCCTTTGAATGCTGCAATCAGCTTTGATCGCACCATTAAAGGGTTAACGACTGAGATCATAGGTTTCTCTTATCTCCAGCATTATTCGGTGTGAAATACGGACTTGACATTTTTGGCGCCTGACGGGGACCTCACTCGAGGAAATATCGAAATCCGGATAACCGACAATCACAGGGTGAAACACTTATCTGTGTTAGTGGACAGTCTTGTGGCGATCTGTAGAACCCTTTTGTTGATTTCCTGGATTATCTCAGGCGACAAAGGCGATATTTTCTGCTGTGAGGTCGCAAACCTGTGAGACCTTACTCGCGCCCGACTAACCATCCTCTGGGTAATTAGGGACTAGATAGAAAATATAACAGACCGGAGAGCTATAGACTGAGATTTTAATATTTCCAGCGAGGCCGGAGAGTCTAGCTAAAGATTATATAACAGACCGGAGAGCTATAGACTGTGAGATTTTAATATTTCCAGCGAGGCCGGAGAGTCTAAATAAAGATTGTTATATCCTAGCGAGATGTAATAATAAATACATTGCAGACTAGGAATTGTAATATTTCGGCGGACCGGAGGCTGTAGACTGAGGAATTGTAATATTTCCGGCGAGGCCTGGGAGTCGTTGACCAAAAATTGTTATATAAATTACGTGTATAATATAGACTGTTAGGCATATGATTTAGTGAAGCGAAGAGAAGGGAAGCAGTATGTGAGTAAAATGAAGAAATTGATGGAAGTGTGTGGAATCCATAGAGGAGGGCGGCTGCAAGCCGGAGATTGGGCAAAAGGTATTGTGGAGAACAAAGGGAAGTTGGAAGGTAGTAAGTTGATGGAAAGTGCTTTAGAGGGATTTGCAGAAGAGGAAGTTAGGAATAAGAAAGGTATTATATTATGTTATATGTATTAGAAAACAAAAGAACAGCCCCCACCTTATAATGGCTCTGTAAGAAGCAGCCCCAACCTAATAATGGCGTCTGTACTTCATGTCGAGTGTGTTGTTTCCAATGGGAGAGGCTGCCCCCCTTCCCCCCCCCCCCGCCCATGATGTGGCCACGCCCGGCCCAACCAAATCAGTATGAAATAATCGCCTTGTTAATTTTATCATTTGTAGTGTCTTTTCTATTTTTAGGTTCCATTCTAGTGTGCGGGACGCTGTTCACTGATGAAACAACACGTCATCATAATATAGAGCTGGTGGCCGACAGCTTGGGCTGTTACAGATTATGTGTTTGATGTTTTGAACGTAGATAATTCCTATACAATGGTGTGATGAATGATTGCAGATACGTATGTTGTTTTCCTGGCATTGAAAGTGTTAAGATTGTTAGACTAGAAGCTGTGAGTGTGTGACCCCCCTCCCTCCCCCCTTTAGTATGCTGTGTTTGGGGAGGAGGAGGGGGGGCTGACTGGGTGCAGTCTGCAGGGCTGATGAGACAAAGGGATTTCAATATGCACTGCTTTTAGATATATATATATATCAGTGATGTCTACAAACCGAAATAAATTTCTTCTCTTTGCGCATGCGCTGTTGTTTATAAAAGTTATGATATTTATGTGTTATGATGTGATCAGATTTCATGTGTTATGATGTTAATTCAAATGTATTAAACTACAGATACTGTGAGACACAGGGTTTTGAAAATGTATGTGCCCCCCACCGTTCCCTATTTTTATATACAGGTTATTGGTTTGCAGTACTTAATGTTATCAGATATAATATTTTCGGTTTTATTGAATAACTAACTACAATTGTTTTGTTTTTTATTTCACACATGAGTTATGTCATTGTAAAAATAAAATTTATTTTCGTCAGGAAAAAAGTCATTTTTTTGTTCCAGGCTGTTGTGTATTACAGGGGTTAAACTAGTGCCGCACAGATAGAGTGCCCGACTTTGTTATGTTGAGATGTAGTTTTGAACTCTGCTACATTACTTTCGCAGAGTCCACAAAGGGGGGAATGGTGAAGGGACTGATCAGGTACAATTTTGGTTTGTTTTGAATTAATTAATTTGGTTTCAGGAGATCTAAAAATGTGTATGAGACCCCAATGAGTAATCCAGATTAAATGTGTATGAGAGTAACCTAAATGTTGAGGTTTTTCTGTGTAGATGGTTCCAGATCTTTCCAGAACAGTAAATATGTGTAACGTCTATGGCCACGGCCCGTCGATCGGTCGTTAACCCCGACGGCCGTGGCCATGGACAGCTTACCTGCCTGCAGCGTCGTCCCCCAGTCAGGCGCCGGCACTCTCTTCCGGATTCCGAGTGTCTCCGGCGGGTGCGCGCGCCCGCGCGTGCACGGCCTTAAAGGGCGGGTGCCCGCGCGTGCACGGCCCTAAAGGGCCAGTGCACGCGTTTTTGTAAAAAACTGTAATCTGGCCCAGGATGCCCTGGGCTATAAAAAGGGCTCTGCCCTCTTGCCCTTTGCCAGAGCGTTGTTAGTTTTCCCGTTGTTCGTCTTGCTTATGGTCTCCCAGTGTCTTCCAGCCTCCCAGTGTACCTTGCTCCTGTATTCCGTATCCCGTATCCTGTTTCCGTGCTACCTAGTGCTATTGCCGTGCTGTGCTACCTGCCGTGCTGTGCTACAGTCTACGCTACCCTGCTACGCCTCACCGAACGACTTCCCACCGCCTGGTTCTGGACGTGTCCGCCTCGCCACTGCCTACAATTGCCTCAGGTACTCTCACTGAACCATTGAACTGTGTACCTTCCGGTTTGGCCAGCTGCCAACCCCGCTACGCGGTACGGCCCAGTGGGTCCACACCCCGCATCGTGACATCCACACCCCGCAGCGTGACAGTACGCTCTGGCCATGGACCCCGCTGGCCAATTCAAGGGCTTGTCACCCTCCCAAGCCATGCAGGCGGATCTGCTGGATCTCCGAGCTAGGCAGGACCAGCTCCTCGTGGCCGTGGACTCTATGGCGCAGCAGCTAGGGACGCTAGTTGCCTCCATTCCTCCTTCTGTGCAAGTTCCTCAAGCCGACCCTCCTCTTGCTCCTCCTGGCAGTTCCTGTACGGACCCTCCGTTCTCGCTGCCATTGCCCTCTCGGTTCGATGGAGACGCCAGTGCTTGTCGGGGGTTCCTGAACCAATGCCACATTCATTTTACCCTGCACTCTCGGGCATTTCCGTCAGATGGAGCCAAGATCGCATTTATCATCTCCCTCCTGACCGGCAAGGCCCTGGCATGGGCTAACCCTATCTGGGAACGTCAGGGACCCGAGACCCGAGACTTCCAGGAGTTCGCACTAATTTTCCGAACCGTTTTTGAGGAACCAGGACGAGTCCCATCAGCCGCCACCGCCATCTTCAACCTTCGCCAAGAGGACAACTCCGTGGGTGAGTATACTATTCAGTTCCGGACTCTGGCAGGAGAGCTAACCTGGAACAATGAGGCATTTTTGGCATCCTATTGGCATGGTCTGTCGCCCGAGATCAAGGACGAACTGGCTGCTCGAGACCTGCCTCCCGCGTTGGACGACTTGATTCTGCTTGCCACTCGGGTTGACATAAGGCTGAGGGAGAGATCCCATGAAGTTCGTCAGGAGCGCCGGCGTCCTAGACTGGCGCCCAACTTTCAGCAACCCCTCTTGCCTGCTTCTATCGCTTTGCCTGAGGTTCCGATGCAAGTCTGTGTGTCTGTATCCTCACAAGCCAAAAAACCCCAGCGCCTAGGCTTGGTTGGAGAGACAACCCTGGGCGTCAACACATTAAAGCAAGAACTCTCCTCCAAACTATTTATTCCTGTAACCATTATTGCTGGCGAGAGGTCTCATCAGGTCTCCGCATATCTGGACTCCGGCTCTGCAGCCAACTTCATCTGCCAGGATCTTGTGGATCTCCTACAGTTGCCCACTATCCCGCTTGAAAGGCCGTTGATCGTTGCCTCGGTGGATGGACTGCCATTACCAGACCCAGTTGTGTCCATAACCAAGCCGTTGAAACTCCAAGTGGGAGCCCTTCATGCTTAGATCATCTCTCTGTTCGTCCTATCCGAGGCCGTCAACCCCGTGCTGTTGGGGTTGCCTTGGCTTCGTCTGCACGCCCCCGTCCTGGATTGGAAATCTGGAGAGGTTCTCCAGTGGGGCCCGAAGTGTCTTGACCGCTGTCTGAGTCACATCCAGTCGCCACAGCCCGCTCCTCTTCAGTCGTTGGCAGGTTTGCCCCTCTGTTTCTCTATGTTCGGCGATGTCTTCAATAAAAAAGAGGCCGAGACCTTGCCGCCACACCGGGCATATGACTGCCCAATCGACCTGGTTCCGGAATCATCTCCTCCGCGTGGTAGAGTGTATCCTCTCTCCTTGCCAGAGACCCAGTCCATGTCGGCTTACATCAAGGAGAACCTGGAGAGGGGTTTCATTCGTAAATCTTCATCCCCGGCCGGAGCAGGGTTCTTCTTTGTTAAAAAGAAAGATGGATCATTACGACCATGTATCGACTACCGAGGCCTAAACCAGATCACGGTGAAGAACAGTTACCCTCTGCCTTTAATTTCGGAACTGTTTGATCGCATACGGGGGACAATTTTGTTTTCTAAACTGGACCTGCGGGGGGCCTATAATCTGATCCGGATTCGTCGAGGTGACGAGTGGAAGACTGCCTTTAATACTCGTGATGGGCATTACGAATACTTAGTCATGCCCTTCGGCCTGTGTAACGCTCCCGCAGTATTCCAAGAATTTGTCAATGACATTTTTTGTGATCTCCTGTATGTTTGTGTTGTGGTGTATCTTGATGACATTCTGATTTTTTTCCCCAGACCCAGTAACTCATCAAAGTCATGTCCGCCAGGTGTTGCTCCGTCTAAGAGAGAATCGACTTTACGCCAAATTGGAGAAGTGTGTGTTCAAGAAGAAGTCTCTATCCTTCCTGGGCTATATTATCTCAGATCAGGGTCTCAAGATGGATCCCCAGAAGGTAAAGGCCGTCCTGGAGTGGCCACGCCCCCAAGGCTTAAGGGCCATCCAACGCTTTCTAGGATTTGCCAACTTCTACCGACTCTTCATCCCCAACTTCTCATCTTTGACAGCACCTATCTCCACCCTCACTAAGAAAGGTATGAATGCCAAGTTGTGGACCCTGGAGGCTGAAGCCGCATTTGAATCCTTAAAGAAAGCCTTCACATCTGCCTCCATTCTGCACCATCCGGACGTGTCCTTACAGTTTTCATTAGAGGTGGACGCCTCCTCGGTGGGTGCTGGTGCACTGTTGTTCCAGAAAAGACCGAAAGGCAAGGCCGTGGTATGTGGTTACTATTCCAAGCTGTTTTCTTCCGCAGAGCGTAACTACTCGATTGGGGACCGGGAGTTACTGGCCATCAAACTGGCTCTGCAGGAGTGGAGACACCTACTGGAAGGCGCGGTTCACCCTATCCTGATCTTCACGGATCACAAGAATTTGACCTACATACAGACGGCCCAGCGGTTGAATCCTCGTCAAGCCAGGTGGTCGTTGTTCTTTGCATCGGTTCCGGTTCGAACTCCACTACCGTCCCGCCGACAAGAATCTGAGGGCCGATGCCTTGTCTAGATCTTTAGAAACCGAGGATGCCATGGAATCTCCACAGAATATCATTGACCCATCCTGTATCTTCTCTGTGAATCCCCTGCAAGTCAGAGACATTCCTCCGGGTAGGACTTTTGTGCGTCTGGCTGACCGAGGAAGAATTCTTCGCTGGGGTCACAACTCTAAGCTGGCAGGTCACGCGGGTGCTCGTAAGACCCAAGATTTAATCACTCGTCAGTTCTGGTGGCCCACGCTGCCCAAAGATGTCATGGACTTTGTCTCCTCGTGCACAGTCTGTGCAGCAAATAAAGTTGCTCACTCCAGACCTGCGGGCTTGCTCCAACCACTGCCTGTGCCCGTTGCCCCGTGGCAACATGTCGCTATGGACTTCGTCACGGATCTTCCTCCTTCTGCGAGTTGCAGTGTGATCTGGGTGGTGGTGGATCGATTTTCCAAGATGGCTCACTTCATCCCGTTTACCGCTTTGCCGTCTGCTACGCGGTTGGCTGACCTCTTCATACAGCACATCTTCCGTCTGCACGGATTGCCCCTGCATATTGTCTCAGACAGAGGTGTCCAGTTTACCTCGAAGTTTTGGAGAGCACTCTGCAGGCTCCTTGGTGTGAAATTGGACTTCTCTTCGGCCTATCATCCCCAGTCCAACGGGCAAGTCGAGAGAGTTAACCAGATTATGGAGAACTACCTACGTCACTTTGTGTCCAGGCGCCATGATGATTGGGTGCAGTTGCTCCCGTGGGCAGAGTTCTCCTATAACAACCACACCAGTGAGTCGACCACATCCAGTCCATTTTTCATCGTCTACGGCCAACATCCTCGTATACCTCTTCCTGTTTCTACTATGTCCCAGGTGCCTGCAGCCGACTCCACCTTCAGGGACTTTCTACAGATATGGCAACAGACCCGATCTTCTATCCTCTTGGCGGTGGACCGCATGAAGAGAAAGGCAGACACAAGAACATGGGCGCCTCCGCAGTTCCTTCCAGGGACTAAAGTCTGGCTGTCCTCTAGGAATATCCGGCTGAAGGTGCCGTCATGCAAATTTGCCCTGAGGTCCCTTGGCCCCTTTGAAGTCCTGCTACAAATTAACCCGGTATCCTACAAGCTGCGGCTCCCCCCCACTCTCAGGATTCCTAACTCCTTTCACGTCTGCTAAAACCGGTGGTCCTGAACCGCTACTCCAGGACTCCTAGTTACACAGTGGTTCCTGCCGGTCCATCTGGGACTTTCGAGGTAAAGGAGATTCTGGCCACCAAGAAGGTGGGAGGAAGGACATTTTATTTGGTGGACTGGAGGGGGTTCAGCCCAGAAGAGAGGTCTTGGGAGCCAGAGGAGAACATCGATGCCCCTGTTCTTGTGAGGAATTTTCTCTCTCGCTCTGGTCCCAAGAAGAGGGGGCGTAAGAGGGGGGATACTGTAACGTCTATGGCCACGGCCCGTCGATCGGTCGTTAACCCCGACGGCCGTGGCCATGGACAGCTTACCTGCCTGCAGCGTCGTCCCCCAGTCAGGCGCCGGCACTCTCTTCCGGATTCCGAGTGTCTCCGGCGGGTGCGCGCGCCCGCGCGTGCACGGCCTTAAAGGGCCAGTGCGCGCGGTTTTTGTAAAAAACTGTAATCTGGCCCAGGATGCCCTTGGCTATAAAAATGGCTCTGCCCTCTTGCCCTTTGCCAGAGCGTTGTTAGTTTTCCCATTGTTCGTCTTGCTTATGGTCTCCCAGTGTCTTCCAGCCTCCCAGTGTACCTTGCTCCTGTATTCCGTATCCCGTATCCTGTTTCCGTGCTACCTAGTGCTATTGCCGTGCTGTGCTACCTGCCGTGCTGTGCTACAGTCTACGCTACCCTGCTACGCCTCACCGAACGACTTCCCACCGCCTGGTTCTGGACGTGTCCGCCTCGCCACTGCCTACGATTGCCTCAGGTAGTCTCGCTGAACCATTGAACTGTGTACCTTCCGGTTTGGCCAGCTGCCAACCCCGCTACGCGGTACGGCCCAGTGGGTCCACACCCCGCATCGTGACATCCACACCCCGCAGCGTGACAATATGGCACTTGGTAAGCTGTGCTGTAGTCTCCACCCAATATGAGGTATTGTGTAAGAGACCATCCCCCTCCAGCAAATTTACACAGGAGGCAGAGGTGACGTCACCCACACGAGTCTTTATGGATTTAGATGGGGGAGAAGGCAAAACAAAAATTGTCTGGACATTGTTAATTTGGTGTAAAGTTTTTAGGAATTTTTTATTTTTTTATTTGTTTTTGTATTAATCAAGTATTTGCAGAACCTGATAAAAGTGAGAGTCTCAAAGTATTCTGGATTATCAGATGAGTGTGGATAAGTGTATAACATTTGGTTTTATTTTAGAGGATGAAGACGCCCCCTTTTGAAATGTTCTATCTATATGTGACGTGGGTTTTTAATGTAAATTTGTAATGAAGAAATACTTCATACAGTATGTACAAGACAGGATACGAGGCACCAGGTAAAATACCCAGAAACCACTCTCATCTTCTTGTTCATCTCAAGGAGCGGAGCTGTAGGTGCTCGCTGAGGCTGTAACCTGGCAGAAGGTAAGACAGCCGACATTTACACTGACTCTAGGTATGCTTTTGGCATCACCCTCAATTATGGGCCCATTCATTGGTAGTAGGAACTTTATTGGATCATCGGGTAAGCCAATTGAGAGAGCAAGAGAAGACAGACCTGACAACAAGGGTATGTGCAGCCAGGTATCAGTAAATTGGCTTGTCCCTGGATACAATAATGCCACAGCTTGGTTTGTAGCAGAGTGCATGATGTGCGCACTGCATGACATAGGTAAAACCGCAAAGGTACCTGTGAAAAGTGCAGCCCTGCCAGATTACCCGTCACAGCGAAGGCAGAACATACAACTACCCGAGGTAGAAGTGTATGACAATGTGCTCGTGTGTGTAGACCTGTTCTCAGGGAGGCCTAAAGCCCGGCCGGTATCTTCCCCACTGCAGACGTTGTGTGTAGTGACAGGGGAACAGTTTTATCCCAAGTATTGAACTGGTGTTTGTACAATGATAAGATGTCAGCAGTTCTTTAGACATTGTCCCAAGGTTAGTTTGTTTAATAACTGTATTTAAGAAATGTTGTGGGAATATTAAATACTGAGGTTAAGTTTTATGTAAAGTTCTGGATGAGCCTCAGCATTGGACTATTGGATGTGTCAGATAAAAGGTACAGAAGCGGAATATTCCCATTCGAAAAACATTTTTATTTGTTTATTTTTGTTGTTATTATTGTGAAAGGGAAATTTTAGAGCAGAGAATTCTGTGCAGTGTATATGTGTATATATATATATATATATATATATATATATATATATATATATATATATATATATATAGTTAAACAAATATATCCAGCAGCACCAGTATGCGGTGGGTGCAACTCCTCAGGAACAGACCACGTTCTAATTCCAATAGTATCCAAAAAAGAGGCAGCACTCCGCAGAAAATATGATAAAGGGTGTATTTATTGCCCCCTGTGCGTGCAACGTTTCAGCTCTATCCTCTAGAGCCTTTCTCAAGCAGAAAACATGTGATACATTCCAAGTATATAACATAGTGACAATTAAATCAGTGAATCAATAGCAATCAGAAAAAAAATATACATCAGCATAATATAAATAGAGTAATAAATATATAGTGACAAATAACACAATAATATCAAACATATAGTGTAAGAATAAGATGAATAATCAACAGTATATATGTCTAGAACCTATAATACAGTTAAAATATCCAATTAAAGATGGTGTCCGCACCTGTGCGTATCATGTGTGTGTATTAAAAACAAATTAAAACAGGAAATCACCTCTTGGGATATAGCATCACGGCGCCGCCATGGCGATATGTAAGAAAGCGCTATTGCGCATGCGTAGGAGTTTTGCAATGTACTAGATATTACGGATATCCGGTATGTGGATCGCGCATGCGCAAAAGAGCGCAGACGCAGCCATTTTTGAATAGGGAAAAATATCTCGTAATAGGGAATATATCAAGAAAGGTATGTACAAAATGCCAGAACATACCTATATAGGAACAATATCGCTCCCGATCTAGATTATGACTATATCTGTAGAGAGTGCATATATATCTCAACGGATATCTGAATAAGACATCCAAAATAAAGATGGGAGGGAGGTAAGAACGCGGTGGTATAACCCCATTCACATTCAGGATTTAAAATACTTTAACCCCTTCGCGCTCAGGTCAGTAATAGTACGTCCTGCTAAGTAGAACGTTCGCGCTCAGGTCAGTACTATTACTGACCTGAGTAAACACGGCGCCATCTTTCCCCGGCGCGTGTCTGAGCTGTGATACCTGCTGTTTCCGACAGCAGGCTATCACAGCTTAGTGTGCAGGGACCGATCGCGGTGGTCCCCGCCGATTAACCCCTTAGAAGCCGCGTTCAATAGCGATCGCGGCTTCTTAGGGGTTAAGCTGCCATCGCCGGCCTGCTACACGATAGCGGGCCGTGATGGCTACTATGGCAACCAGAATCCTAACAATGGACTCTGGCTACGCCATCGACGGAAGCCTAGTGGGTCCCGACAAAATCAGGACCCACTATGCTTGCTGTCAGCGAACAGCTGACAGCTCTAATACACTGCACTACGCATGTAGTGCAGTGTATTAGAATAGCGATCAGAGCCTCCTGCTCTCATGTCCCCTAGTGGGACAAAGTAAAAAAAGTGTGAAAAAGTAAAAAAAAGTTGTGTAAAAATAAGAAAATAAAAGATTTAAAAGTAATAAAAGTAAAAGTCCCCCTTTTTCCCTTATCAGTTCTTTATTATTAATAAAAATATATAAATAAACAAATAAACTATACATAATTGGTATCGCCGCGTCCGTAACGTCCTGAACTACAAAACGATGTCGTTATTTATCCCGCGCGGTGAACGCCGTAAGAGAAAATAATAATAAACCGTACCACAATCACAATTGTTTGGTCACTTCACCTCCCAAAAAATGGAATAAAAAGAGATCAAAAAGTCGCATGTACCTAAAAATGGTACTGATCGAAACTACAGTTCGTTACGCAAAAAATAAGTCCTCGCACGGCTTTCCTGATGGAAAAATAAAACAGTTATGGCTCTTAGAATAAGGCAACACAAAAAATAAATTATATTTTACAAAATGTATTTTATTGTGCAAACGCCATAAGACATAAAAAAAAACTATAAACATCTGGTATCGCCGTAATCGTATCGCCCCGCAGAATAAAGTGAATATGTCATTTATAGCGCACGGTGAACGCTGTAAAAAAAATTGAATAAAAAACAATAGTAAAATTGCTGTTTTTTTAGTCACCACGCCACCTAAAAATAGAATAAAAACTGATCAAAAAGCCGCATGCACCCCAAGAAAACTACAATGGATTCCTCAAGGGGTCTAGTTTCCAAAAAGGGGTCACTTTTGGGGGGTTTCCACTGTTTTAGCACCACAAGACCTCTTCAAACCGGACATGGTGCCTAATAAATTAAATTAAATTAATTAAATGTCACCTCTACTTTGCTCTAAATTCCTGTGAAACGCCTAAAGGGTTAATAAACTTTTTAAATGCTGTTGTGAATACTTTGAGGGGTCTAGTTTCTGAAATGGGGTGTTTGATAAGGGTGTCTAATATATGGGCCCCTCAAAGCAACTTCAGAACTGAGCTGGAAACTAAAAAATAAAATAAAAATGAGGCAATACTTCGCTTCTTACATTATACTGATAATGAGCCGTGCCCACCCCGAGATGACCCCAGTTTTGACCGTTTGTATAAACGGAGACCCCTATTAGACCGTTTCAGTGCCCGGTTTGCCCAAGCATACACCCCCGAGAAGTGTATTTCTAATGATGAGTCCTTGGTACATTTTAAAGGGAGGCTTCAATTCCGCCAGTACCTGCCGGGTAAGAGGGCAAGGTATGGCGTGAAGATGTATAAGCTGTGCGAGAGTGCATCAGGGTATACCTACAAATTTAGGATATATGAAGGGAAGGACACCAGTTCTCAGCCCCCAGAATGTCCCCCCTTACTGGGAGTTAATACAAAAATTGTGTGGGATTTGGTGCACCCACTGCTGGACCAGGGTTACCACCTCTACCTGGATAATTTTTATACCAGCGTCCCACTCTTCAACTGCCTCGCTTCCAGAAGTCCTGCGGCATGCGGCACTGCTAGAAGAAACCTGAGAGGCCTCCCTACGACTCTGCTTGGGCAAACACTCAGAAGGGGTGAGAGCAGGGCACAATCTAGCAGCAACATATTGTGTCTCAAGTACAAGACTAGGGAGATGCCACACCAGTACCCATGTACCTGTACGAGGTACCAGTACAGGGACCCCCAAACTAGACTGCATCCTGGACTACAATAGGTACATGGGAGGGGTGGACTTGTCAGATCAAGTCCTGAAGCCTTACAGTACTTCTGGAAGCGGGGCCACAGGCATCATACCAGGGCAACACTTTTTAGGAGAAGTTCCCCAAACTGGCAAGAAGGGAAAAAGTCAAAAGAGGTGCAGAGTCTGCTATAAGAGGGGGATAAGGAAGGACACAATATATCAATGTGACGCGTGTCCCGAAAAAAACAGAGCTCTGTATGAAAGAGTGTTTTCAAATTTATAATCCATCCCTTTATTTTTAATTTACCCCAGTTTTACTCGCTCTGATCCACTTCGCACAGCTTACCCCTCCTCATCTTTCCCCTCTGAGCCCTGCTGTGTGCCCAGGCAGCTGATAACAGCCACATGTAGGGTATTGCCGTACCCGGGAGAGCCAACATTACAGTTTATGGGGTGTAGGTCTCCGGTGGCACATGCTGGGCACAATATATCGGACACTGACATGGCATATATATAGAAAATTGCAAATCTCACTCTGCACCATCTGCTGCGCATTATCTTTTACACAATACCTGTGGGGTCAAAATGCTCACTACACCTCTAGATGAATTCCTTAAGGGGTGTCGTTTTTAAAACGGGGTCACTTCTCGGGGGTTTCAACTGTACTGATACCTCAGGGGCTTCTGCACACACGACTTAGCACCAGAAAATTCCCAGTAGGCCACATGGTGGTCCTTTCCTTCTGAGCCCTCCCATGGGCCCAAACGGCAGTTTATCACCACAAATAGGGTATTGCCACACTCAGGACAAATTGGGCAACAAAATGCGGTATTTTATTCCTTGTGAAAATAAGAAATTTTGAGCCAAAACTACCTCTTATTGGAAAAAATAATTTTTTTTTTAATTCACAGCCCAATTCAAATAAATTCTGTGAAAAAACTGTGGGGTCTAAATGGTCACAACACCCATAAATAAATTCTTTGAGGGGTGTAGTTTCCAAAATGGGGTGACTTCTGGTGGGTTTCCATTGCTTTGATACCTTTGGGGCTCTGCAAATGCGACATGGCACCCGAAAACCAATCCAGCAAAATCTGGGCTCCAAAGAACACATAGCGCTCCTTTCCTTCTGAGGCCTCCCATGGGCCCAAACGGCAGTTTATCACCACAAATGGGGTATTGCGGCACTCAGGACAAATTGGGCAACAAATTGGGGTATTTTATTCCTTGTGAAAATAAGAAATTTTGAGCCAAAACTACCTCTTATTGGAAAAAATTTCATTTTTTTGAATTCACAGCCCAATTCAAATAAATTCTGTGAAAAAACTGTGGAGTCTAAATGGTCACAACACCCATAAATGAATTCCTTGAGGGGTGTAGTTTCCAAAATGGGGTCACTTCTGGTGGGTTTCCATTGCTTTGATACCTTTGGGGCTCTGCAAATGCGACATGGCACCCGAAAACCAATCCAGCAAAATCTCTGCTCCAAAGAACACATAGCGCTCCTTTCCTTCTAATACCTCCCATGGGCCCAAACGGCAGTTTATGGCCACAAATAGGCTATTGCCGCACTCAGGACAAATTTGGCAACAAAATGGGGTATTTTATTCGTTGTGAAAATAAGACATTTTGAGCCAAAACTACATCTTATTGGAAAAAAGTTTTTCTTTTTAAATTCACAGCCCAATTCAAATAAGTTCTGTGAAAAAACTGTGGGGTCTAAATGGTCACAACACCCATAAATAAATTCCTTGAGGGGTTTTGTTTCCAAAATGGGGTCACTTTTGGTGGGTTTCCATTGCTTTGATACCTCTGAGGCTCTGCAAATGCGACATGGCACCCGAAAACCAATACAGCAAAATCTGGACTCCAACAAACACATAGCGCTCCTTTCCTTCTGAGCCCTCCCATGGGCCCAAACGGCAGTTTATCACCACAAATGGGGTATTGCCGCACTCAGGACAAATTGGGCAACAAAATGGGGCATTTTGTTCCCTGTGAAAATAAGAAATTCTGATCAAAAATGACATCTTATTGGAAAAATTGTCATTCTTTTAATTTCACAGCCCAATTCAAATACGCGCTGTGAAAAAACTACGGGGTCAAAATGGTAACAATAACCATAAATTAATTCCTTGAGGGGTGCAGTTTCCAAAATGGGGTCAGTTTTGGGGGATTCCTACTGTTTTGGCACCTCAACACCTCTCCAAACCTGGCATGCTGCCTAAAATATATGCTAATAAAAAAGCACCACCAAAATGCACTAGGTGCTTCTTTGCTTCTGGGGCTTGTGTTTTATTCCACGAGCGCACTAGAGCCACATGTGGGACATTTCTAAAAACTGCAGAATCTGGACAATACATATTTAGTAGTGTTTCTCTGGTAAAACCTTCTTTGTTACAGAAAAAAAATAGAATAAAATTGAAATTCAGAAATAAAAACGAAATTTGCAAATTTCACCTCCACTTTGCTTTAATTCCTGTGAAATGCCTGAAGGGTTAAAAAACTTTCTAAATGCTGTTTTGAATACTTTGAGGGGTCTAGTTTTTAAAATGGGGTGCTTTATGGGGGTTTCTAATACATAGGCCCCTCAAAGCCACTTCAGAACTGAACAGGTACCTTAAAAAAAAGGCTTTTGAAATTTTCTTAAAAATATGAGAAATTGCTGTTTATGTTCTAAGCCTTGTAACGTCCAAGAAAAATAAAATAATGTTCTAAAAACGATGCTAATCTAAAGTAGACATATGGGAAATGTGAACTAGTAACTATTTTGGGTGGTATAACCGTCTGTTTTTCAAGCAGATGCATTTAAATTCTGAAAAATGCTATTTTTTCTAAATTTTCTCTAAATTTTGCAATTTTTCTCAAATAAAGACTGAATATATCGACCAAATTTTACCACGAACATGAAGCCCAAAGTGTCACGAGAAAACAATCTCGGAATCGCTTGCATAGGTTTAAGCATTCCGACGTTATTACCACATAAAGTGAAATATGTCAGATTTGAAAAATGGGCTCTGAGCCTTAAGGCCCAAACTAGGCTGCGTCCTTAAAGGAACAGTGTCATGGCAAATAATTTTTTTTATATGTTAAAGATGTTAGTGCTTTAATAAAAACGTTTTTATTCATTTGTGTGTTTGTGTTTTACTTTTTCTTATTTTTACACTTTTTCTTCCCTATGGGGGCTGCCATTTTTTGTTCCATTTCTGTGTGTGTCGATTAACGACACACACAGACATGGAGTACGGCAGCCACAGTCCCATAGGGACTGCGAACGGCTCCCGTCCCATTGACTGCCGTGTACGGCGTCTGTGTGGGAACTGCGCATGCGCCGCTCCCACACAGTCCTATTCGAAATTGGCGCCGTCCGGCGCCATTTTCCTGTGGACCGGAAGTCGCGGCCGGACTGTAATATTACTACTTCCGGTCGCGGCTTCCGGACTTGTGCACATGGAACAGCGGCAGCAAACGGAGCGGACGGGCCAGAGGGAGCCGCGGCGGCAGGAGCAGGTAAGAGATTTCAATGTATGTTAGTGTTTGTGTGTGTTTACTACTATATGTAAACCTACTACACTGTGGGTTACCTCAAAAAATGGCGACACGCAGTGTAGCAGGTTAAACCTTTCAAACCCCTCGTTTATCCCGGCACTAGCCAGGATAAAGGAGGGGGGGATGCTGAGAGCTCACTAGAGCGAGGGCTTTTAACCCAATGTTGCAATGCTGCAATTTTGGGAACAGCCCCATCTAGTGGCCAAAAATGGGTAGTATTATAAATTAGAAATAATTTATAATATTACATGGCTCGTGCCAAAAAAAAAAAAAAAAATTTGAACAATGTTTAATCACCCACACACTAAATGTTTAATTTTTTTAAAAAAAACATGTTTTTAGGGCAACACCATGCCTTTAAGGGGTTAATGAACACTGGAGTATACAGGTTGGTCAATGGCCATTTTATAAATGCCCATTTCCACCCCAATAATGGAGGAACATAGACAATGAAGACATGTCATATGCCTCAATGTCATGTTGCTCCCCTTAACCCCTATATATGTTTTTTTGAACTTCAAAGTGAATATCGTATACCTCATACACGTCCAAAACCTCTCACTACCAAAATTGATCACAATCTGTATATTTTTTACACCCTCTAGAGATAACATGGCAGAATATATGTAATAGTATAATATTTTATATAGTTTCACAATATGATATCCGTAAAAGAATACAATGCAAAAAAAATGTTTATAAAAAAAAATTTTTCATTATTTTATTATTATTTTTCAAAAGTATTGATATATAGAAAAAATCGTGATGTTCTTCGTCCGTAGAGGTGATCTTCCAACAAGTTCAAAAGAACGCTCTAGAGTAAAAAGAAGAAGATAATAATATTAGTATCTCAAAAGGTAGTAACCCTATGAATCAACATGTTAGTATTTATATCTACTAATAAAAATATCAAGCGGATCCACATAATGGGGTATGATGGAACGAAGGAGAACTCACACCACTCCACTCAACACATAATCGACATTGAGTCCATTTGGTTTGAGGGTATTGAGCCTCTTAATCCATTGTAACTCCCTAGTTTTTAATAGTGTAATCCTATTACCACCTCGTCTCAGGGGAGGAATATGATCCAAGATCCAAAATTTTAGTTGATGCTCCGTATGGCCCATCTCCGGAAAATGTTTCGAAACAGGTAAGTCCAAACGTTTTTTCCTAATCGTGTATCTATGCTGATTTAGTCTGATTTTCAACTCAAGTGTGGTTTCACCCACATATAATAGATGACAGGGACATCGTAGAACATAAATGACGAAATCTGTGTTACATGTTAGATAGTGTCTAATTTGAACATTTCTTTGTGTAGTAGGATGTATAAGAGTTGGACCTTTTAGCATGTGACTACATGTGATGAGGGTTAAAAGAATAGTTAGCGACACAGATATTGCCACTGTAACCCTTGAAAAAATGGTAAACCGTTTTCGTACTCGGGGATACCCCATGAAAATTTTGAATGAACATAAGTTTAAGGTGTTACAAACGGATAGGGATACTCTCCTTAGACCTAAAACAACTAAAATACAAACTGATCGTATCCCATTTATATCTACATATACGGACCAGAGTAAGGCCATTACGGACATCATCAGACGTCATTGGCCTATGTTGAGGAATTGTTTGACACATATCCCTGAATTTTCGAGATATCCACTGCTATCATATCGCAGATCTCAAAGCCTCAGGGACAGATTGGTGAAAACTGATGTTGGGTCCCTTAAACCCACTGGACAAACATATTTGACTAAACCCAAGGTTGGGTGTTTCCCATGTTTGAACTGTATAAACTGTAGTCACATGCTAAAAGGTCCAACTCTTATACATCCTACTACACAAAGAAATTTTCAAATTAGACACTATCTAACATGTAACACAGATTTCGTCATTTATGTTCTACGATGTCCCTGTCATCTATTATATGTGGGTGAAACCACACTTGAGTTGAAAATCAGACTAAATCAGCATAGATACACGATTAGGAAAAAACGTTTGGACTTACCTGTTTCGAAACATTTTTCGGAGATGGGCCATACGGAGCATCAACTAAAATTTTGGATCTTGGATCATATTCCTCCCCTGAGACGAGGTGGTAATAGGATTACACTATTAAAAACTAGGGAGTTACAATGGATTAAGAGGCTCAATACCCTCAAACCAAATGGACTCAATGTCGATTATGTGTTGAGTGGAGTGGTGTGAGTTCTCCTTCGTTCCATCATACCCCATTATGTGGATCCGCTTGATATTTTTATTAGTAGATATAAATACTAACATGTTGATTCATAGGGTTACTACCTTTTGAGATACTAATATTATTATCTTCTTCTTTTTACTCTAGAGCGTTCTTTTGAACTTGTTGGAAGATCACCTCTATGGACGAAGAACATCACGATTTTTTCTATATATCAATACTTTTGAAAAATAATAATAAAATAATTAAAACATTTTTTATAAAATTTTTTTTTGCATTGTATTCTTTTACGGATATCATATTGTGAAACTATATAAAATATTATACTATTACATATATTCTGCCATGTTATCTCTAGAGGGTGTAAAAAATATACAGATTGTGATCAATTTTGGTAGTGAGAGGTTTTGGACGTGTATGAGGTATACGATATTCACTTTGAAGTTCAAAAAAACATATATAGGGGTTAGGGGGAGCAACATGACATTGAGGCATATGACATGTCTTCATTGTCTATGTTCCTCCATTATTGGGGTGGAAATGGGCATTTATAAAATGGCCATTGACCAACCTGTATACTCCAGTGTTCATTAAAGTATTTTAAATCCTGAATGTGAATGGGGTTATACCACCGCGTTCTTACCTCCCTCCCATCTTTATTTTGGATGTCTTATTCAGATATCCGTTGAGATATATATGCACTCTCTACAGATATAGTCATAATCTAGATCGGGAGCGATATTGTTCCTATATAGGTATGTTCTGGCATTTTGTACATACCTTTCTTGATATATTCCCTATTACGAGATATTTTTCCCTATTCAAAAATGGCTGCGTCGCGTCTGCGCTCTTTTGCGCATGCGCGATCCACATACCGGATATCCGTAATATCTAGTACATTGCAAAACTCCTACGCATGCGCAATAGCGCTTTCTTACATATCGCCATGGCGGCGCCGTGATGCTATATCCCAAGAGGTGATTTCCTGTTTTAATTTGTTTTTAATACACACACATGATACGCACAGGTGCGGACACCATCTTTAATTGGATATTTTAACTGTATTATAGGTTCTAGACATATATACTGTTGATTATTCATCTTATTCTTACACTATATGTTTGATATTATTGTGTTATCTGTCACTATATATTTATTACTCTATTTATATTATGCTGATGTATATTTTTTTTCTGATTGCTATTGATTCACTGATTTAATTGTCACTATGTTATATACTTGGAATGTATCACATGTTTTCTGCTTGAGAAAGGCTCTAGAGGATAGAGCTGAAACGTTGCACGCACAGGGGGCAATAAATACACCCTTTATCATATTTTCTGCGGAGTGCTGCCTCTTTTTTGGATACTATATATATATATATATATATATATATAAAAAGAAAAGAGGAATCAGTTTGTAGGTATCAGTTTTATTCACTGACCAGTGTGCACGTTTAACATAAATCTGTCATTGTTAATGTTTTTCTTCAAGTTAATTATCTGATTAAGATCAATTACTGATTAGGCTATGAAAAGCTTGTTCTTCACAGGAAGAGTCCAACTGGGAGCGGAAGGCGTGAGAACCAGATTCTAACAGAATGTGGATGGATAAAGGAAGGTAAACCGGTAGTGCCCAATGCATTCTTGATAGCACTTGTATTGATGGTGTATGACCTCACATATGCCCCAAGACTGCAAGGATCGATGTGGTAAGATCTAATTGGTATGTCCCAGGCTTTACAGCTGTTGCTGCTAAATTCTGTTAGAGCTGTTTTATTTGCCTACAGAACAGTCCTGGCAGACCGGTGCCAACCTTATCATACCCGCCTCACACGAAGAGAACCGACCTTGAGAGGCCTTCCCAGGTAGAACGAACCAGATTAGAGTAAGAAAAATTGGTTTGAGACACTTGTCAGATAAACATGTGGAATCTGTGTATGTTTCTGTGAGGTGTAGATGTTCTAGGCAATCAGCTGAGATCAAGGTACAAATCCTGATGAAAGAATATCACCAAGAGCAAATGAAATGTACCCAGTAATCACACATCTGCTAGGTGCCCTGTCCATTGTAACAAAGAAGTTTTTTCCTATATATAAAAGGTGTTTGATGTCATTTGAGGGCCTGACATTATTGTATGTACTTAGAACAACGTTTATAGTGTACGCGGATGATGTTATCACCAGATTAGTATTTATTTTAACAATTGACAAGAGTTGGGGGTCCCCGGCAAGTGCCAGTAAATATGAACTAAAAGACTTTTAACACGATGAACTCCATCATTGAGATGCGGCAGGCACAGCCTGAGCCAGTACAACGCGTTTATCATGAACTGACGGCAGTGTCACAATTCTAAGCGGCCGCCCAGACAAGTAACTTGCCAGAGGAAGAGTACAGATGCGGAGGGTTTGTGATAGTCACAATACAACTCCACTAATCCGCCTACGTGGGATCTCACCCCAGGCCCACAGCATGAGGTGCTATGTACAGCCCGGTGACGTAAACTAAAGGAGACGGTGTTGGACAGATGAGAAGGACCAAACCAAGTCCTGATGACATCAGCAAAGATCAAAGTAAAGACCAAAGACCTGAGTGAATCCGTCAGCAGGATCAAGTGTTTTGATAAGTGGCTAGGAGGGGGTAATAATAACTCCCCCACTGGACACCAACGTAGTCTGACTCCACAATTGTGTGGGTTACCCTGAGGGTGACAGTCAGTGAAGAGCAGAAGACAGGAGAAGAAGGGGACGATGGTGTACAGGACTGGCAATGAACTGATGGGACCCGAAACCTGAGGGTGATAGCATGAGATTGGTGATAGCATTATGATTATTAGTTGAGGCCCTATTGTTTATAATGTCTGAGGTTTATAATTATAATGTGTGTAAATATGCCACGGTGCTGCAAATTACAATCTGAGGAGTTTTCTGTGAAGGTGTGAGGTGAAGGTCACTGTGCTGCCCATGACCTGTTATATCTGCAAGGGTAAAAGTCCCATTAGGACAGTAAGTGACAGTGCGACAATTGTTACCATTAATAAAATGTAGACTGGATTAATTATATATATATTACAACCTGCAGCGGCTTGTAGATTATATCAAGACAACCATCCTGTATCCTGAGGAGAATAGGGACAGTTAGGACCACTCCGAAACCTTGGAAGTCCAGGTACAAAGGGGGTTTACTTATAAGTGGTAGCTCGTCTCAAGCTGGTGAAGAAATCCAAAACCCTTACCCGCCTGGTTCGAGTTGTCAGTGGTAGGTTGATAGGCAAGACTCAGGGATAGAGTAATAATATTTTTAGGGGGGACTGTCAGGGATCATTACTATGTATATTGTTTGAAAAATATTATCCTCACACATATGTATATACATTTCAGTTCTTTGTGTAATATACTGATATATAATAAGTTCTTTGTTCATGTCGGACACACCTATGGAAGACACCGCCCCCTGGAATGCAAGAAGAGTGAGTCTGAGAATTTACAGCTGAGAAATCGGTGGGGGCTTGGGCACTCCCACATCTCTGGGGTGGAGGCATGTGTCTTTTTCTGTGTTTCTTTGTTCTGAATAAAAGTTTCAGTTTTCCTCCTGGCTGACAGAGGGAAAGATGTCTACCGACATTTGTCTGTGTGGTGTACTTCTTTCCAGGCATGCCTTCAGCTTTCAATTTACAGAGGTGGTTATTCGGTGTGAAATACGGACTTGACACCTGCAGTGTGCTCGGTCCGGGACTTGCGGCCGAAATACATTCCGTCCTTTACGGATCGAACATGCTCGTGTGAATCCAGCCTTAGAGTAAAGATCAGAGGTCCTCAAGTCCCCTAGTGGGACAAAAAAAAAAGTTTAAGGAAGTTAATAAAAAGTTGGATAAAAGTGTAAAAATAAAAGTTTCAAGTTTCAAAAATAAACACTGCTTCTTTTTTCCTATAATAAGTCTTTTATTATAGGAAAAAATTTAAAACGTTAAAAAAAAAGTACACATATTTGGTATCGCCGCATCCGTAAATTACCCAAACTATAAAACTATAATGTTATTTTCCCTGCACGGTGAACACGGCAAAAAAACAAAATAAAAAACCATGCCAAAATCCTATATTTTTTTATCACCACCCCTCCCAAAACATGGAATTAAAAGTGATCAAAAAGTCACATCTACCCCAAAACAGTACCAATAAAAACAACAACCTGTCCTGCAAAAAACAAGCCCTCAGGCCCCAGGCACACGACCATAAAAAATCTCCGCAATTGCGGACCGTAATACGGTCTGCAATTATGGACCCGTCCGGTTCTATTGGCCACGGACACCTTTCCGTATCGCTATAGATAGGTGTCTGTGCCATAGAACCGTGCCGGGGATTATGGAGCATGTCCTACTTTTTATTTTTTACGGGCCGTGCTCCCATACTTTGCATGAGGCCTTATACAGCTTTTTTGACTGAAAAATAAAAGAGTTACGGCTCAGTATATGGTGATACAAAAAAGAATTGTAAAAAAAAAAAAAAGTGGTTTTATTGTGCAAACGCTGCAAAACTTAAAAAAACAATATACGTATGGTATCGCCGTAATCGCATCGACCCGCAGAGTAAAGTAAAATTGTCATTTATAGCCCACGGTGAACACTGTAAAAAAAAAAAAGAATAAAAAACACGTCAGAATTTATGGTTTTTGGTCACCTTGCTTGCCAAAAAATGTAATAAAAAGTGATAAAAAAATCGCATGTACCCCAAAATGGTACCAATGAAAACAACATATTGTCCCGCAACAAATATGCCCTCACACAGCTCCGGTGGAGAAAAAATAAAAAAAGTTCCGTCTCCCAGAATATGACAACACAAAATGTGCAGTGTTCCAAAAGCGGATACGATCGGGCACCATTTATCAGTGCGACGCTGGCCACATATCTATGAATTATTATTTATTTACCCCATTATTGTACCCTCTATGCCCTTATGTACTCCGCACAAATTATATATGCCCCCACATTATAAACTGAAATACCAGCAAAACCCCAAACAGAACTATTACCAAGAAAAATCTGCGCTCCAAAAGCCAAATTCCGCTCCCTCCCTTCTGAACCTTGCAGCGTGCCCAAATAGCAGTTTACATCTACATATATGAAGAAAATAGAACCCCAGCACACACAAAAGAACATGAAGAATCAAGATGCAAAAATATTTAGGTTTTATTGCAACATAAATGGCAATATTATGGTAGTGGGCGACTTGATAGGACGTTTTGTCACTGTCGCTGATTGTAAGTGTCACTGGTATGGGATGTCCGCCGGATCTGCCCATATTTTTGCATCTTGATTCTTCATGTTCTTTTGTGTGTGCTAGGGTTCTATTTTCTTCATATTGTGGGATCTCGTCCCTACCCTACTAGCACCACACTAACAAATCGAGGAGTGCATCCCAATATTTATTCTTGACTACGTCTACATATATGGCATCGCCAAACCCGGGAGAATTAAAATGTTATTTTATATTTGCCTTCGGAGGCACAAACTGGGCGCAACATATTGTGCACTAAATTGGCATATCAGTGGAAAATTTCGATTTTCACTTTTCACCATCTGCTGCGCATTAATTTCTATTGAAAAACACCTGTGGGGATCTAAATGCTCACTACACCCCTTAAAATGCCTTAAGGGGTGTAGTTTCCAAAATAGGGGTCTCTACTTGGGGGTTTATTTTACTATTTGATCTCAGAGCCCTGCAACTGTGGACCAATGGTGTGAAAATCACCAAAATAGATCTCAAATGCTCATGGTGCTCTTCTCTTCTGAGCCCTGTCATATGTCCAGGCAAAGGATAAATGCCTTGAGGGGTGTAGTTTCTAAAATGGGGTAACTTCTTGGGGGCTTCCATTGTATTCTGGTACCTCAGGGTTTTGCAAATGCAACATGGCCCCCAAAAACCAAGCCAGCAAAATCTCTATGCCAAATAGCGCTCCTGCCTTTCTGAGCCTTCTGTGTGTCCAAACAGCAGTTTATGACCCCATATGGGGTATTGACGTAATCAGGAGAAATTGCTTTTCAAATGTTGGGGTGCTTTTTCTCCTTTATTCCCTGTAAAAATTAAAAATTTCCAAGTTTTGTAAAAAAAAAAAAATATTTTCCAATTTCACAGCATAATTGAACTAAATTCAGCAAAAAGCCAGTGGGGTCAAAATGCTCACTATACCCCTTTATAAATTCCTTCAGGGGTGTTATTTCCCAAATCGGGTCACTTTTGGGGGGTTTCCACTGGTCCGGCAGGGGTTTTGCAAATGTGGCCTGGCACCCAAAAAACATTCTAGCAAAATCTGCATGTCAAGTAGCGCTCCTGCCTTTGAGCCCTGCCGTGTATCCAAACAGTTAATGACCACATGTGGGATACTGCTGTACTCAGGAGAAATTGCTTTACAAATATTGGGGTGCTTTCTCTCCTTTCACCCTTATAGAAATTAAAAATGTCAACATTTTAGTGGAAAAAATGTTGATATTAATTTTCACGGCCTAATTCCACAAAAAAACTGTGGCGTCTAAATGCTCACTATACCCCTCTATAAATTCCTTGAGGGCTTTATTTTCCCAAATGAAGTCACTTTTTGGGGGATTCCACTGTTTTGGTAACACAGGGGCTTTGCAAATGCGACATTACACTGAAAACCATTCCAGCAAAACTTAAAGAGGCTCTGTCACCAGATTTTCCAACCCCTATCTCCTATTGCAGCAGATCGGCGCTGCAATGAAGATGAGTAATGTTTTTTGTTTTTTTTTAAAACGAGCATTTTTGGCCAAGTTATGACCATTTTTATATTTATGCAAATGAGGCTTTCCTAAGTACAACTGGGCGTGTTTAAAGTTAAGTCCAAGTGGGCGTGTATTGTGTGTGTACATCTGGGCGTTTTTACTTGTTTTACTAGCTGGGCGTTGTGAATGGAAGTGTATGATGCTGACGAATCAGCATCATCCACTTCTCTTCGTCAACACCCAGCTTCTGGCAGTGCACAGACACACAGCGTGTTCTCGAGAGATCACGCTGTGACGTCACTTCCTGCCCCAGGTCCTGCATCGTGTTGGACGAGCGAGGACACATCGGCACCAGGCGACAGAGGCTACAGTTGATTCTGCAGCAGCATCGGCGTTTGCAGGTAAGTCGATGTAGCCTCTGTCGCCTGGTGCCGATGTGTCCTCGCTCGTCCGACACGATGCAGGACCTGGAGCAGGAAGTGACGTCACAGCGTGATCTCTCGAGAACACGCTGTGTGTCTGTGCACTGCCAGAAGCTGGGTGTTGACAAAGAGAAGTGGATGATGCTGATTCACGAACATCTTCCATAGACTGAACTATATTACATAGCTTGTTGTCATCTGCAAAAATAGAAATAGTGCTATTAATCCCATCCTCTATATCATTAATAAATAAGTTGAATAATAGTGGTCCCAGCACTGAACCCTGGGGTACACCACTTATTACCGGGGACCATTCAGAGTAGGAATCATTGACCACAACTCTCTGGATACGGTCCTTGAGCCAATTCTCAATCCAATTACAAACTATATTTTCTAAACCTATAGTCCTTAATTTACCCATTAGGCGTCTATGGGGAACAGTGTCAAATGCCTTTGCAAAGTCCATAAACACTAAATCCACAGCGGCCCCTCTGTCTAGGCTTCTGCTTACCTCTTCATAAAAACAGATTAGGTTAGTTTGACAACTTCTGTCCTTCGTAAAACCGTGCTGGCTGTCACTTATAATACTATTTATTGTCACATAATCCTGTATATAGTCCCTCAATAGCCCCTCAAACATTTTCCCCACAATGGATGTTAAGCTTACTGGTCTATAATTACCCGGCGAAGACCTAGAGCCCTTTTTGAAAATAGGCACCACATTTGCCCTGCGCCAGTCCCTTGGCACTATACCAGTCACTAGAGATTCTCTGAATATTATGAAAAGGGGGACAGAAATAACTGAACTAAGCTCTTTAAGAATTCTAGGGTGTAACCCATCAGGTCCCGGGGCCTTGTGCACATTTATTTAATTTAATTTAGCTTGGACCATATCTACATTCATCCAATTCAGTATATCAACTGATATATTAACAGCACTGGCACCGGCTACATCAGCTGCTCTTTCTTCTGTTGTATATACAGAGCTAAAGAACCCATTTAGTAACTCTGCCTTCTCTTGATCCCCTGTGACCAACTCCCCATTACCACTATCTAGGGGTCCTACATGTTCAGACTTTGGCTTTTTAGCATTTATATACTTGAAGAATTTTTTGGGATTTGTTTTACTATCCTTGGCCACCTGCCTTTCATTTTGTATTTTTGCTAATTGTATTACATTTTTACAGATTTTATTAAGCTCTTTATATTTTACAAAGGCTGCAGATGTACCCTCAGATTTGTATTTTTTAAATGCCCTTTTTTTGTCATGTATTGCCCCTTTCACAGAAGGTGTAAGCCATGTGGGGTTTAATTTGAGTCGTTTATACTTGTTACCTATAGGAATAAATTTTGCACTATAATAACTCAAAGTAGATTTGAAAATCTCCCATTTATCATTTGTCCCATTATTTGACATTAGTTCTTCCCAGTCTATATCCTGAATTGCAGCCCTCATTCTGGGGAAATTGGCTTTCTTAAAATTAAATGTTTTTGCCCTCCCAGCCTGCGTTTGTTTTTTACAGTATAGGTAAAATGTAACTATATTGTGATCACTGTTACCGAGGTTTTCACGAACATTGACATTCTCAACAAGATCTGCATTATTAGAAATGACCAGATCCAACACAGCTTCACCTCTAGTCAGGTCTTCCACAAACTGGCCCATAAAATTTTCCTGCAACAGGTTGAGGAAATGTCTCCCCTTTGCAGTTGAAGCTCAACCATGACACCAATTAATATCCCGGAAATTAAAATCTCCCATTATCACTACAGTACCCGCCTGTGCAGCCTGCTCCATCTGTTTATATAGCTGACCTTCCATCTCCTCAGTTATATTGGGGGGTCTATAGATTACACCAAAAGTAATTTTTTCAGTGTTTACCTTCCTTTCTAGTTCCACCCACAAGGTTTCAACCTCCTCACAATCTTCACCCACTATTGTCTCTTTCACACTCGCCTTCATATCATTTCTCACATACAGACATACACCACCGCCTTTCCTATTTGTCCTGTCTTTCCGAAACAGTGTAAAACCCTGTAGATTTACAGCCCAGTCATGTGAAGAGTCCAGCCATGTTTCAGCAACACCAACTATATCTATATTTTCTTCCAGTATCAAGGCCTCCAGCTCCCCCATTTTGCTTGCTAGACTTCTGGCATTTGTGAACATATACTTTAACTTGCCTGTCAGTTTTTCACTTTTATCAGAAATGTGATTTGACATTATTTGGCCATTTTTATTTACACTGCTGTTCTGTAACGAAAGGATCTCCTTATCTTGTTGCCTAGTCCTCTCCCAACATTCTGTTTCTCCCCCCACCAATATAGTCTGACCCCTCTCTAACCTGGCTACCCCTTTTTTTTCTACATTGACCTCCCTCCCCAGCTAGAATTCTCTCCCCCAGCACAGCGGACCCCCTTCAATTTAGGTGCAAATCATCTGCAGAATACAGTTTGTACCCCAATGAAAAGTCAGCCCAGTGCTCTAGGAACCCAAAGCCTTCTCCTCTACACCAAGACTTAAGCCATGCATTTAACTCCCTGAGCTCCCGCTGTCTTTCCTGTGATGCGCATGGCACAGGCAGTATTCCTGAGAATACAACCTTGGAGGTTCTTCCCTTCAGCTTGTGGCCTAGTTCTTTAAAATTATTCTTAAGATTCCTCCACCTACCATTTATTCTGTTGTTGGTACCGACATGGACCACGACAGCTGGATCATCCCCAGCCCCTCCCAGCAATTTGTCCACCCGTTCCACCACATGCCGAACCCTGGCACCAGGGAGACAGCAAACCATTCGGTTGAGGCGGTCTTGGCGACAAATTATTCTATCCGTCTTCCTGATTATAGAATCCCCTACGACTATCATTTGTCTTGGCTTACCTGCATTACCATCCCGCCAACTACTAGATGGGCTGTTCTGCCGGCTGTTAGGGAGATCAGTATCCACTAGGGCTGCCATTTCTGAGACCGACACCCTCGCATCATCACCCAACTTGGCAATTTTGGTTGGAATGTCAGAAACAGGATTGGCCTTCCTTTTCTTGGACCCCTTTCTACTGCCCCTAACTACATTAACCCAGCTACTTGCCTGATCCTGCTCACCCATGTCTTCACCCTCCCATTCTAACCCACTAACATCAATCGTGGGCTGTACAATATTATCAACTTTATAATGCCCCCTCCATAGCTGCCCCACACACATTCTAATGCCCCCATAGTTGCTCCACAGTATAATGCCCCTATAGCTGCCCCATTGTATATTGCCACCCATAGCTCCCACATACAGTGTAATTCCCCAGAGCTGCCCCATTCAGTATAATGCCCCCATACAGTATAATGGCCCCCATAGATGCCCCATACAGTATAATGCCCCCCATACAGTATAATGCCCCATACAGTATAATGCCCCCATACAGTATAATGCCCCCATGCAGTATAATGCCCTCCATAGCTGCCACATACAGTATAATGCCCCCATACAGTATAATACCCCCCATAGCTGTCCCATGCAGTATAATGCCCCTCATATAGTATAATGCCCCCCATAGCTGTCCCATACAGTATAATGCCCCCATAGCTGTCCCATACAGTATAATGCCCCCCTTAGCTGTCTCATACCCAGTATAATGCTCCCTCAGCAGCTGCCATATGAGCCCCCCTCCTATACCCAGTATAATGCCCCCATATGTATGTACCTAATATAAAAACAATAACATAACTACTTATCTATCCCTGTTCCCACGACGGGTGGAGGATCCTTCTCCTCCTCTGCAGTGTGCTGTGAGTGACTCGGCGCAGACAGGCACGATGACGTCACTACATTGCGCCTGCCTGCGCCGAGCCGCCTTTGGCACAGTGAATGCTGGAGCAAGGCTGCAGCATTGAACCCAACTGAATATGCGTCCTGCGGACGCAGATTAAGTTGGAAGTGAGACCAGCACGGTCAGCACTGTGTGGCAACGGGGGCCCTATGGACCCCCCAGGCTTAGGGGCCTGGTCGCAATTGCCGGCCCGGGAGTGGACCAGTTTGGTCACCTGACCTCACGTCACTGACTCAGGTCAGGTGAAGGGACTGGTCCACTCTTGGGCTGGCACAGACCAGTCACCTGACCTAACGTCAGTGACTCAGGTCAGGTGACCGGACTGATCCACTCTTGGGCCGGCACGCACCGACCTCCTCACTTAAACTGCAGATGCCGCCACCATATGTGGCTCCTAAATATGAGTAGGGCGGAATCACGGCGGTAGTGGCGGTCAAAGTGAGGTGGGCCGGACGTTTCCCACCCCTGCTATAGACCATTGACTTGAATTTTGGATCTATCTAATTTTTTTGGGGCTGATCCAAATATAAACTATAGGTACTTCCTTGTGCTACGACCTGTGTATGCAATATAAACGGTGAATACGAAATTGTTCTGCATAGCTGATAAGCAGGTCCTCAGACTAGTTAAGTCTGTGGGTCCGACACTAGAGATATTGCCATCAGAACTAGTGAAGCCCTCTGGTTCGGCCTGTAACTTCAGGTTATTTAACAGTCTCCCCTTTTTTTCTACTATAACACTGTTAGTTGGTGTTTATAGATATTACATGTTACATAGTTATAGTCTTGTATACATGACAATTTAATTACAGTAAACTGATTGAGTGGGCCACACACGCTGATGATAGATTGTTTAATAATTTATTAGATAAAAACCATTGCAGTATTAAGTGTCCGCTCAAATGTTATAAGTTACTTTCTGTGGAGATATGCTTCTATTATTACTACTACTTTATCCAGTGTTTCCTAATGTAATATATATGAGGGGTGCCTGACTGTACCCAGATGGCATTAAACAAGAGTCAGGCATGTTGGAGGTGTCTGGCAGAGACTTATCGCCCTCTCCCTGTGGCGGTAAATATGTATGTTCATCCAATCCAAGAATGTATGTCTATGAGGGAATCGGGAGAGATGGCTGTCAGCCAAACAAGTGTTCAACCGAAAAAAATCTTATGTTCATGGCCAGCATAAGTAATATGTACTCTGTGACTTTCTGCTACTGTTACTTAGCAACTAATGGACTAAAGAGCAGGTGACAATGATGTCCATGAGTCTGAGATTAGTCTTTGTTACTCAGGTGCCACAACAACTTCTGCCCACTGGACTGCAAGTTTTCCTAGGTTAAAATGGTTGAATGCAGGCTTAAAAGAGTGAGAGAAAATGTGCTTGGCCGCAATGTCTATGGGAATTTTTAACATAGCAAGGCATTAAACCATTGAATTAAACGGATTTCCTTTCTGTTCCTTTATGGCCATTTCAGTTCTCCAACCTCTAACCCCTTCCCCATTATCATGGCCCATTTTTGTATTAATAAGACTGTTTTGCGTTTGAAAATCGTTTGGTACAATTTTTCTCAAACGAAAAACAGTCTAAATATAATATTTTTTGGTTTTAATAAAAGTCATAATTCATGCATGTCTAGTTGCATATAGCCATGTATTCAAGTCATTTATTTATAGGGATTGGCTAGCCTTGCCTTTTCTCAATATTTCCCATGTTTGGTACATACTTGGATTGTACTCTAGCTTATAATGTGCTATTTTCTCTTTTTCCACAAGAACTTGTAGTATTTCTTAATGCTTTGTAAAAATTGCTCTTTATACATTTTTGCATGCATTCACATATTTTGCAATTTTGCTGAATGATTAATATGTTTCTTAAAATGGTATTAGCATTGCCTTTACTTACATGTGTCAGGATTGGCTATTGTTGATTTTGAAACACGTGTCGAATCTGTTACGTTACGCTATGAGTAAGAACACTTTGTCCGAAACGCGTTAGCGGTAACACTCTCTACCTGTGTCCTTCTGGACTTTTAAACTTATGTTCTAATAAAGCTCTTTTTTTTACATTTTCAAATGTGGATGTGCTGAGGATTTTTTCTACATTTTTCTATATATTGGGTTCAGTGAAAGCAGGTCCTCGTGTCTCTGACACGCAGGATCCACCTGTATTTTATCACATCTCAGTTATGAATTAGATGTGATCGATAGCAGCTCAATCCTGCATGTCAGAGACACCAGGACCCGCATTCACTGAAACCGTCAGACCCGCTGACCCGACAGATTCAGGATTCAGTACTAGATACAGCTGTTCTGTATACAGGATACAAAGCAGCTGTATCTCAAAAAGTAAAAATAATTAAAAAAAAGTATTTTGAAAGTTGCACCAATCACACTGATACCCATTTTTATTTCCCTTGACTATTCATGTTAACAGTTACATGTTCTTATTTTCAAAACATAGATCTTTTAATATCTGCACTAAGCAGCCATACTACTTACTATCATGAAGTGCCTTTTTCCAATACTGTCTGTGCCTACATTACTTTTCAGGAAAATGATAATATTGCCTACATTGGCTATTGCTGTACAAGGACCCCAACCATTGAAGTTCACATACTGTTGAAAATAAAATTATACAAAACATTATTTTTTTAATTATTCTTGCATATGTGCGAAAGATTGAATTTCAATTGTAATACAATACAGAACACATTTCCAATTCAGCAGCTTTACTAAAGCTGAGAATAAACAAGTCAGGCATTTCAATCAATAAATGATTCCGAGCTCTGATCCCTGTGATTATAAATAATAGGAATCTTTAATGTAAAAATTGTTACATTCAATGTTATCTAAATCAACAAAACCTCATGTTCGCTGTTGAAGTGTGCTATGTAATAGCTAACATATACTTTTGTCTGTATTTACACAAATCCAACTTACTATTTATTTCAAGTGGAAAATATTTTTTTTTTGTCAAGACGTTTATTCTACAGTATACCATATTTCAGTAGGAACAGCTCTTTTTGTAAGTCACATACAAGCGTATGGTAAATTGGTTGTCTGGAATAATTGTATAGGTACTTAAAAAAAAGAATCCTTCCATGTATACCTATCCCAAAGCCTGCTATACACATTAAAGTTGTAATCTACATATCTCTCCCCACAATTAAACATGCATGCTTGCACCATCCAAAAGGGGGTCAGGAGGGCGCTTTGGATCACAAAAACTTTCTTAGACTGACACTTATACCATATCAGTTGTATAAACAAGTCTAGGTCAGAAGATTTTTCAGCATCTTAATGTAAACAAGAATGTTTCCATTAGGCTGTGTTCACATCTGCGTTGGGATTCCGTTCTTGGGTTCCGTTAGACCTTTGTAATGGCCGGAAGGAGGTGAAGGGAAAGTGAGCCCTAATCTACCCACCGCCCTGTCCCTGCCTACTTGCAACGACTCGCCCTAGGCGACGAGGTACAACTGGGCGGCGGTCCCTACGCTGTCTAAGTGCACAGGAAAACAAACAGGGAACATGCAAGGGAAGGGGCAGTAGCCACGGAACGCCACGAGGAAACGGAGCGGCGAACGGACAGTCAGGACCAGGACGAAGTGAGTACACCCAAGCGGGCAAGGAGACAGAAGCAAGCCAGGGGCAAAGCAAAGCAGGTCAAGCAGAACTGCAGCAAGGCAGAAGCACGGCAGAAGCAGGCTGGAGCAAGCAGCAGTGGGGCCAGGAATCCAAAAGAATTACAAGCACTGAGGGAGAGAACAGGGCAGGTAATAAAGGACAGGGGGCGGAGCTAACTCCGACAGACCAGGCCGCGATAGGCTCTCCCACTCCTGAGCCTGCCACCCTGGTTGGTGGGAGATGGTGTCAGTCGAACAGGTCTGGCCTCAGGTGTGGATTGATTAATCCCAGGAGTATACCTAGATGAAGTACCTGGCAGATCCCTAACAGTACTCCCCCTTTTATGAGGGGCCACTGGACCCTTACTAAGGGGACCCGGTTTAGTGGGGAAGAGAAGGTGGAACCTCCTGATCAATACCCCAGCGTGAACATCACGGGCAGGTACCCAAGTCCTCTCCTCCGGCCCGTATCCTCTCCAATGGACCAGGTACTGGAGGGAGCCCTGGACCATCCTACTGTCCATAATCTTGGCCACCTCGAATTCCACCCCCTCAGGGGTGAGAACGGGAACAGGAGGTATCCTCGAGGGGGACCAGGACGGGGAGCAGCGTTTAAGGAGGGAGGCATGGAAGACGTCATGTATGCGAAATGATGGGGGGAGCTCCAGACGGAAGGATACAGGGTTGAGGACTTCAATGATCTTATAAGGTCCAATAAATCAAAGAGCAAACTTCCTGGACGGGACCTTAAGGCGCAAGTTCCTGGACGACAACCAGACCAAATCCCCGACGACAAACCGGGGGTTAGCAGAACGTCTACTATCCGCCTGAATCTTTTGTGCGCTCTGGGACGCCTCTAGGTTCTTCTGAACCTGGGCCCAGACGGTGCACAGTTCCCGATGAACATCCTCTACCTCAGGATTATTGGAACAACCAGGGGAGACGGAGGAGAATCTTGGGTTAAACCCGAAATTACAGAAAAACGGGGAGACCCCTGACGAGTTACTGACCCGGTTATTCAAGGAAAATTCAGCAAGGGGAAGGAATGAGACCCAATCGAATTGACAGTCAGAGATGAAACACCTTAAATATTGTTCCAGGGATTGGTTGGTCCTTTCCGTTTGGCCATTAGTTTCGGGATGGAAGGCGGAGGAGAAGGACAGATCAATCTCCAACTTTTTACAAAAAGCTCTCCAAAATAAGGAAACAAATTGTACCCCTCTGTCAGAAACGATATTGACTGGGGCCCCATGGAGACGCAGGATGTGTTTCACAAACAAAGAAGCTAACGTCTTGGCGTTAGGTAGCTTCTTAAGGGGCACAAAGTGGCACATCTTGCTGAAGCGGTCGACTACCACCCACACCACCGACTTGCCCTGAGATGGAGGCAAATCGGTGATAAAATCCATGGAGATATGGGTCCAAGGTCTCTGGGGAATGGGCAAGGAACGTAGTAGGCCCGCAGGTCGGGACCTAGGGGTTTTGGACCTAGCGCAAACCTCACAAGCGGCGACGTAAGCCCTAACGTCTTTAGGCAACCCAGGCCACCAATAGTTTCTGGTAATGAGGTGTTTGGTGCCCAAGATGCCAGGATGACCAGATAGAGCGGAGTCATGGTTTTCCCTGAGTACCCTTAGCCGGTATTGCAGGGGAACAAACAGTTTGTCCCCAGGGACGTTCCCGGGAGCTGCACCCTGATCAGCCGCGATATCAGAAGCTAAATCAGAATCCGTGGCAGAGACGATTATACCAGGGGGTAAAATACAAGCAGGATCCTTCTCAGAAGGAGGATTGGCCATGAAACTACGTGACAGAGCATCAGCCTTAATATTCTTGGACCCAGCCCTATAGGTAACCAAGAAATTAAATCTGGTAAAGAATAGTGCCCACCGAGCTTGTCTAGGATTAAGCCTCCGGGCCGATTCTAGGAAAACCAGATTCTTGTGATCCGTAAGGACCGTTACCTGGTGTCTGGCCCCCTCCAGGAAGTGCCGCCACTCCTCAAAAGCCCATTTAATGGCTAGAAGTTCGCGGTTGCCAATATCATAGTTACTCTCCGTGGGCGAAAACTTCCTAGAGAAGTAAGCACAGGGGCGGAGATGGGTGAGGGAGCTGGTACCCTGGGACAAGACGGCCCCCACTCCCACCTCGGAAGCGTCAACCTCCACAATAAATGGCTCCTCTTGGTTGGGCTGAATCAGCACGGGGGCCGAGATAAAGCACTTCTTGAGGGTCTCAAAGGCCTGGACGGCCTCAGGGGGCCAATGGAGGACATCAGCACCCTTGCGGGTAAGGTCCGTAAGAGGCTTAGCGACGACCGAGAAGTTGGCAATAAATCTCCTGTAATAGTTGGCGAACCCTAAAAAACACTGTAACGCCTTAAGGGAGGCAGGTTGGACCCATTCCGCCACAGCCTGAACCTTGGCAGGGTCCATGCGGAATTCATGAGGAGTGAGGATTTGCCCTAAAAATGGTATCTCCTGTACCCCAAAGACATTTTTCAGTCTTAGCAAACAGATTATTCTCCCGAAGGACCTGGAGCACCTTCCTGACATGCTCCACGTGGGAGGACCAGTCCTTGGAAAACACCAGTATGTCATCAAGGTACACAACAAGAAAATTACCCAGGTACTCTCTCAGGATTTCATTAATAAAATTCTGGAAGACAGCAGGGGCATTACACAACCCAAAGGGCATGACCAGGTATTCGAAATGACCCTCGGGTGTGTTGAACGCAGTTTTCCACTCATCCCCCTCTTTGATGCGGATAAGGTTATATGCCCCCCGTAGATCGAACTTAGAAAACCATTGGGCTCCCTGAACCTGATTAAAAAGATCCGGAATCAAAGGAAGTGGGTACTGGTTCCTTACGGTGACCTTATTCAGGTTACGATAATCAATGCACGGCCTAAGACCACCATCCTTCTTCCCCACGAAGAAGAAGCCAGCACCTACAGGAGAAGTCGAGGGGAGAATGAAACCCTTGGCCAGGCATTCTTGGATATATTCCCTCATAGCTTTACGTTCAGGACATGAAAGATTAAATATCCTCCCCTTAGGAAGCTTGGCACCAGGCACCAAATCGATAGCGCAATCGTAATCTCTATGGGGGGGCAACACCTCGGAGGCCTCCTTAGAAAACACATCGGCGAAGTCCTGAACAAACTCAGGAAGCGTGTTTACCTCCTCCCGGGGAGAAATAGAGTTAACAGAAAGACATGACATAAGACATTCATTACCCCATTTGGTGAGATCCCCAGTATTCCAATCAAACGTGGGATTATGCAACTGCAACCAGGGAAGGCCTAAAACCAGATCAGACGATAATCCCTGCATCACCAGTACAGAGCACTGCTCCAAATGCATGGAGCCAACAAGGAGTTCAAAAACAGGAGTATGCTGAGTAAAATAACCATTAGCAAGGGGAGTTGAGTCGATTCCTACTACAGGGATAGGATAAGGTAAATCAATACAAGGCATCTTTAGAGACATAGCAAATTCCGCAGACATGATATTAGCAGATGACCCTGAATCCACGAAAGCACTGCCCGTGGCAGCCCGGCCAGCAAACGAGACCTGAAAGGGAAGCAAAATTTTATTGCGTTTCACATTAACGGGAAATACCTGTGCGCCCAAGTGACCTCCCCGATGATCACTTAGGCGCGGAAGTTTTCCGGCTTCTTATTCTTGCGCCTGGGACAGGTGTTCAGTAGATGCTTGTCGTCCCCACAGTAGAAGCAGAGACCATTCATTCTGCGAAACTCCCTACGTTGTCGAGGGGACATGGAGGCCCCGAGTTGCATAGGTACCTCCGAGTCCTCCGTGGAGGGGCGAGGAGACGGGACCTCGGGGGGGATCGCAGAAAAGTCAGAGGGGAGCACACTGAAGCGTTCTAGCTGACGTTCCCTGAGACGTCGGTCAAGTCGTACTGCTAGGGCCATAACCTGGTCAAGGGAGTCAGACGAGGGGTAGCTAACCAGCAGATCCTTCAGGGCGTCAGATAATCCTAACCTAAACTGGCACCTTAGGGCCGGATCGTTCCACTGAGAAGCTACGCACCACTTCCTAAAATCAGAACAGTATTCCTCAACCGGTCTCCTACCCTGACGTAAGGTCACCAGCTGACTCTCGGCTAAGGCAGTCCTGTCAGTCTCGTCGTAAATGAGTCCGAGGGCAGAGAAAAAACGATCAACAGAGGAAAGTTCAGTTGCGTCAGGAGCCAAGGAGAAGGCCCACTCTTGGGGCCCTTCCTGGAGTCGGGATATGATGATACCCACCCGCTGGTTCTCGGAACCTGAGGAGTGGGGCTTTAGGCGGAAATACAGTCTGCAACTCTCCCGGAAGGAGAGAAACGTCTTACGGTCCCCTGAGAACCGGTCAGGTAACTTGAGGTCGGGTTCTAGAGGTGAGGTGAGGGGTACTACTAAAGCAGCGTCACCCTGATTGACCCTTTGGGCCAGGGCCTGGACCTGTAGGGAGAGGCCCTGCATCTGCTGGGCCAGGGTCTCAAGGGGGTCCATGATAGCGTCAGCGTAGGAGAAATGGTAGACAGGTAAGGGCTTGTAATTATGTAATGGCCGGAAGGAGGTGAAGGGAAAGTGAGCCCTAATCTACCCACCGCCCTGTCCCTGCCTACTTGCAACGACTCGCCCTAGGCGACGAGGTACAACTGGGCGGCGGTCCCTACGCTGTCTAAGTGCACAGGAAAACAAACAGGGAACATGCAAGGGAAGGGGCAGTAGCCACGGAACGCCACGAGGAAACGGAGCGGCGAACGGACAGTCAGGACCAGGACGAAGTGAGTACACCCAAGCGGGCAAGGAGACAGAAGCAAGCCAGGGGCAAAGCAAAGCAGGTCAAGCAGAACTGCAGCAAGTCAGAAGCACGGCAGAAGCAGGCTGGAGCAAGCAGCAGTGGGGCCAGGAATCCAAAAGAATTACAAGCACTGAGGGAGAGAACAGGGCAGGTAATAAAGGACAGGGGGCGGAGCTAACTCCGACAGACCAGGCCGCGATAGGCTCTCCCACTCCTGAGCCTGCCACCCTGGTTGGTGGGAGATGGTGTCAGTCGAACAGGTCTGGCCTCAGGTGTGGATTGATTAATCCCAGGAGTATACCTAGATGAAGTACCTGGCAGATCCCTAACAACCTTTCTGTCAGAGGAACCCATGAATGGACACAATAGCGTAGACTAATGCACTATTGTTTCTGCTAAAAAAAAAACGGAAACCTTACAGAACGGAGACAAACTAATGCAATGCTATAGTTTCCGTTTGGTTTTCCGTTCATGGGTTCCTCTGACGGAAAGGTCTAACGGAACCCATGAATGGAAGCCGATGTTGGAACGCTGATGTGAACCGCAGAAGAAATGCTAGCACAGGCTTCCATTATCCGTAGTTTCAGTTGCTGCACATAGACACACAGCATAGACAATTGCCTTCAGATGACCCCAAAGATAAAAGTCTAAGGGGGTCAGATCGGGAGGCATTTCTTCTGTGGTGTTGCTATCAGTGTGTGAAGAGTGGGAGAAAAGGGTTGCATTGACAATCCAACACAATGGGCAGCACTTTGAACACATTTTATAAGTGGTCAGAAACTTCTAAATAAGTCATGAAAGAATAAAGTAACGTTAAAACCAAGCACACCATTGTTTTTCTTGTGAAATTCTCGATGAGTTTGATGTGTCACATGACCCTCTTCCCATTGAAAAAAGTTGGATACAAAATGGCCGACTTCAAAATGGCCACCATGGTCAACACCCAGCTTGAAAAGTTTCCCCCCTCCCATATACTAATGTGCCACAAACAGGAAGTTAATATCACCAACCATTCCCATTTTATTTAGGTGTATCCATATAAATTGCCCACCCTGTACAATGATTAAACCTATTTACATAAGAGTTGAAGGATAGCCCAATTAACATAACCTTTACTATGGAGCCTAATAACTGGTATGTGAAAGAACTATTCAACATAAGCATATTTGTAGAGTTTATCAGGCAGGGATGTAAATAACTGAAGGGTCGTTTAGAGTAGAGTGGTCCGGTATTAGAAATAGAATGTATGCTTAAAAGGAGCCTGGACCTAGTGTATTGAGGAATGTTTATATTACCCAATATTCAGGAAAACAGCAGCAGAACAATAAAAAAAAATTTGTGGGAAAGGATAACTCCCCAAACATGGGTGGTGCACGCAGCAAAGAATCCCAGGTCCAAGGGAGACAATCAATATGCAAATCGAAGAAAGGAACTGCAGCACTCAAGATAATCCAATGAAGTGTATTTGATTTATTCACCAAGCATAAAAACACTTGCAACGTTTCAACCCATGAATGGGTCTTTATCAAGCTTGCTTGATAAAGACCTATATATTACCCAATACTCATCTTGGATATTTTGTACATTGGCGTATGTGAGTCAAAGAAAGCTTCAAAGGAAGAATATGACGGATTCTGTGCCTGTTTGCATGAGCCCTTATTCTGAGGTGTCCTGTAATAATTGCTTCGTATAGATGACCTAAAGTC